>NC_090735.1:108719922-108744922 GCF_036898095.1 Palaemon carinicauda
TCGAATTTTAAGGCTGGAATCTAAACAGCCTTTATAATTAGATTCACATATTTACCGAGAGAAAATGTCAATGGGACGAACATCATATTCTCCTTTTCTAGCCCACACCTGAGGAGAGAAGAGAAGGTGGAGGAAATAAAAACAATAATGGGACGTCACACCAAAATTAAGCAGGCATCACTTTCCTAGCATCAGTGGGCTGATCTGCTGAGTTCTACTGTAGAAATGAAGTTTGCAATATTCTACTGTTCTTTATCATGAACTCTACTCACCACATTAGACTAACTACCATAGAAAGACCATGAACAGACGCGAGTGGAAGGTATATCCGAGGCATTTTTCCTACGGTGGACTAGCTATATATATATATATATATATATATACAGTATATATATATGTATATATATATACAGTATATATATATATATATATATATATACAGTATATATATATATATATATATATATATGGCAGAAGTTTTAATGGTCCCCTTCCAAAGTATTATAATTATTATTATTATTATTATTGTTATTATTATTATTATTATTATTATTATTATTATTATTATTACCTCCGCCAAGGAGATAATAAAATCCAGTCGGTTTACTTATTTATTTGTCGGTGTGTCTATGGACAGGATTACGTCTAAACCACTTCCACCTCTCAATTGTGGACATCATTAGCGAACCTCCTAGGCATCACTCTATATCAGACAACTGTCTACAACCCTGGTGCCAACGGAATGGTTGAACGTTTTCATCTCGCCCTCAAAGCATCTTTGATGTCTCACTACATTAATTCCACCTGGTTTACCCAGCTTCCCTCGGTCCTCCTGGGACTAAGGACCACTCCTAAAGACGCCCTGGATGTCTCGGCAGCTAAAGTGGTGTATGGTGACCTGTTGGTTGTCCCAGCCGAATTTTATACCAACTGCAACCTATTCCAATAATCTCCAGTGCCCACGTTACGTTGTGGGAAAATTTACTCTATGCCGCCAGATTTACAAGCCCCCAGCTAAACAACACATAGAGACAGATCTGCATTCGGCAATGCACGTTTTCCTATACAACAACACTAGCAAACCACCGCTAACTTCCTTTACACGGGCCCTTTCCTCGTGATCCGTCGTATGCCAAAGGCTTTCTTCAAGGACTCCACCTTGTTTACCCAGGTTCCCTCTGTCCTCCTGGGACTAAGGACCACTCCTAAAGATGCTCTGGATGTCTAAGTAGCTAATGAGGTGTATGGTGACCCGTTGGTCATCCCAGCCAAATTTTTTCCATCTGCAACCTACTACGACAATCTCTAGTACCTACGTTATGTTGTGGGAAAATTTACTCCATGCCGCAAGTCCTGTTATTCAAGCTTGATGTCTGTTTAATAAAGTTTGGTTGCATTCACCTCGCCTCTCAGTTACAACCTAAAGCCTCTCAGAAACATCTTGGTGTTTCAAACACAGAAATAACTTCTATAAATATGTATATTTCTTTTTTTCTTGTTATTTGCTGGAAGTGATAAAACACAAGCTTGAAAGAAGTAAAAAATGGAAAGGGAATGGAAAAAAAACACGTAGAAAGAATAAATGAACTTGGCTATAATGGTACCATCACGGTTTACTTGAATTTTTGTAAGGACAATATTCGAAATGGCAACCAATCATATTATCTAAAAAGGGGGAATAGCGCGAATGAACAGATTCCTTGTTAATGAGGCACAGAAGACGAATGCAGCATTAAATCTGTATATAATATTAAATTTGTTATGTTACATGTGGAAAAGAAACAAATATTTGAATTACGCTCACTAAATGCTCAAAAACATCCATATATATATATGTGATATCAACATAGATTGAACAATACAATTTAAAGGATATTCGATCAGAGAGAGAGAGAGAGAGAGAGAGAGAGAGAGAGAGAGAGAGAGAGAGAAAATTAATTTCGTTATCGAACACTTTTCCTGCACAGCATTTTGTCGTTAAGAGATATAAAATTGACTTAGAGTTCTGTAATGGTGGACGAAGATAAAATAATTGATTTTCATTAATTTCTTGGTAACCTAATAATCATAAGTTCACGCTATGTTAAAGAAGCCTCAATGAAATGATTAATTATCACAACAAGAGAGACTAATTATTACTAATTAGACGACGAGAGTAAGTTCAAGCGTATACCTACGCTTGATTGATTCATATTACAGTCGATAACAAGTAATAAACGAAGGTTAACCATTACTTCACAAGTCACCCGGATATCAGATATTTCAAAAGTATTCAGCGTTGAATAAAGACTATTTTAGCGTAAAATTATAGCGTATAAGTGATAAGTAAATAACGCTAATATCTCATAAGTCTTCAACGTTTCAAGTAACTTCGTCACTTACATATTGAAAAGCATTGTTATTCCTCCCTTCTGATTTAAGCATCATAAATATGTGATTTTTCTATAGTAGCTTAATCATCTCCCTCTCAGGATGTGAATAATAAGTATGAACAAAAATACAAGTTGCATACAGAAATACATACAGACAAATGCAAAAACGCTCATTAGAATCTTTCTAAATGCAGTAAGATTAAAACACAATTTACGATCAGGTAGAAGGTTGGCCAGGGCACTAGCCACCCGTTGAGATACTACCGCTAGAGAGTTATTGGGTCCTATGACTAGCCAGACAGTACTACATTGGATCCCTCTCTCTGGTTAAGGGCCATTTTGTCTGTGTCTGAACACACATCGAATAGTCTAACCTATTCTTTCCATATTTTCCTCCGTCTTCAAACACCGACGATAACTTGAGATTAACTATTGCACTGTTGTTGTTCCTTGGTTACTTTCCTCTAGGTAAGGGTTGAAGAGACTCTTTAGCTATGGTAAGGAGCCTCTTCTAAGAGAATGACACTACAGAATTGAACCATAGTTCTTTAGGCTTGGGTAATGCCATAGCATCTGTACCATGGCCTTTCAATGTGCTAGTTTAGAATTTCTTGATTGATGGTACACTCGAGCACACTATTCAATCTTATATCTCTTCCGCTCGTTTTTTTTATGTTTTTATAGTCTATACAGCATATCAAAAGATCTAATTTGATGTTGTTCCTGTTTTTAAAATATTTCACTTTCATTGTTTATTACTTATCTTGTAGCTTATTTATTTCCTTGTTTCCTTTCCTTATTGGGCTATTTTTCCTCGTTGGAGCTTATACCATCTTGCTTTTCCAAGTTCCAACTAGGGTTAAGGCTTAGCTAATAATAATAATAATAATAATAATAATAATAATAATAATAATAATAATAATAATAAGCGATATCAGAAACGTTAACAAATCGATTCTCATCAAGTTTTTTTTTACATCTCATGACGACATCAACTGTTATCTCGAAATTGATAGCACAAGCTTTCTTTGATGTGCCTCCGAATCTGATGTAATGTTAACTTCTCCAGCTGAAAACTAACAATGGAAATAAAGCATCAGTAGGATCATTCGATGAATAAATATATCTTTGTCAGACAATTACTTTATACATAGAAACTAAACGCAGTAAATAAACAGTACGAAGATTTTTCATAAGTGTTAGAGAATGAAAGAAAAAGTTGGATTGACGAATAAATCCCAGGAGTGCCTCGGCGCGTATAATCAGGAGTAAGGGATTTGCAGGATGATTGTAATGTATGGAAGGATTAACACGCAATCGACTTAATCCTTATTCCATCACTGGGTACTTTAACTCGTGGATCAGAATCGATCGCCGTGGACGCAGCTCTTGAACCTCTCTCTGAACTCCTGAAAAATCCTTCTGTGCAAAAGCGGCCATTCGCTTTAAGCGATTGCTAAACTCTTTCAAAAGCACATAAGATTTGTTTTCTAATACTTAGTCACGTTCTTGCAAGTTTCAATTCCCGTTTACTTATCGCAACGGATGACAAGGTTTAGCTGAAGTGGGTTTATCATCAATATGAGAAACTGGACCTGAATTGGATATCGTTTTTGTTACCTTCTCATTTATTCGATTTTTACTCTCTCTCTCTCTCTCTCTCTCTCTCACTCTCTCTTTCTCTAAGGAAACTTGCACTGCAAATATTTTCTTATGAATAGAGAGAGAGAGAGAGAGAGAGAGAGAGAGAGAGAGAGAGAGAGAGAGAGAGAGAGAGAGAGAGAGAGAGAGAAAATTCTTGAGTTACGTTGCAAGCTAGATGAACTGGTAACGTGACATTATTTGTCATGTGCTACATCATAAAATGCAAAGATCTGGATAAGTACATAGCATTATATAAGAGAACAAATAGGAATAAAAGAAAAACCAGAGTGTAAAACAACAGGAAAATATTTATTTTTTTCTGCTGGAAGAAAATGGGTAGTGCATGTCTGGAATCAATCAGCACAGTTGGTGGATGCTGTTATCCATTTTTTCCAAACGGAGCAAATTTTGGGCTTTGTTGATGTAGAAAATTACATATCTGAAGTACATCTCTCTCTCTCTCTCTCTCTCTCTCTCTCTCTCTCTCTCTCTCTCTCTCTCTATATATATATATATATATATATATATATATATATATATATATATATATATATATATATATATACTGTATATATATATATATATATATATATATATATATATATATATATATATACATATATATATGTGTGTATACTATATATATATATATATATATATATATATATATGTATGTATGTCTATATATACATGTATCTGTGTTTACTTATATATATATGATTGTTAGAGTATTTATGAATGAATATATGTATATATTAACGACAAAACGCTGGAACGTCCAAGGTCTCAAGATGGCAGCAGGCCGGGAGGAAAAAGAAAACGAAGATTTGACAAGCGCTTTCGTGTTATGATTACAACTCTTCGGAGTCTTATGATTTAAAATAGATTAAGAATGCAAAGAAACCTCTGTGATCACGTAAAAAAAGAACTAAAAGTAGCAAATTATAAATTAGTTAAAATCGTAATTAAAACCAAACCTCCTTAACCTACAAATAGAATCTTCATTCTTTTCATAGACCATCCAGATATAGTTCCGAGAATAGGTAATAGTTCACTTATCAGCCATTTAAATAGTTTGTAAGAACAAGATCCCATGGAACTTATGATGGGTTTAGCAGGAAAGTTTTATGATGAATTCGGGTATCAACTGCTTATGATTGGAAAGTACACTCTTGATAGTTTTGTTAAAAGAGGCATTATCTTTATCTAATGGACTATTACATAATTTTCCATAAGTCTGTTGATCATTGAGTAATTCATAAATCTTATTATCATCATAAATTTTTTTTTCAGTATAACTAAGGAATTTGACCCATTATAAGTTCCGTGGGCTCTTGTTTTTACAAACTATCTAAATGGCTGGTAAGTGAGCTATCCCCTATTCTTGGAACTATATCTGGATTGATTATCAAAAATAATGATTTTATTTGTAGGTTAAGAAGGTTTGATTTTAATTCTAATTCTAAGTTAACAAGCTTTGATGTTAAATCTCTTGTTACAAAAGTACCAGTGAATGAATTATTGGAGTTTTTTAAAAGACGAACTCGTCAAACGCATGTTTACCGTGGATAATGACTCTATTCTTAAACTTATAAAATTTTTATAAAATGCCTCCGGTTTACTTTTAATGGTGAATTCTTTGAACAAAAATTTGGCATGGCAATGGGCAATCCTCTACCTCCTTTGTTAAGCAATAGTGACATGGACTTTTATTTTGAGGCAAAGTACCTACCCAATATTCTATCTGCAGCTAAAGTCAAATATGTTGATGGTGTATTTTGTGCTTGGCCCATTGATAAAGAGGAAAAAGCTTTTCTAGCAGCCTTAAATACTCTGGTACCATCTATTGAGCTCTCATTAGAGATAGAAGTCGATAAGAAGCTGGCCTTTTTAGATGTTTTAGCATTCAGACAGGAAAGGTCTTTTAAATGTACTGTGTATAGAAAACTTACCAATATTAATTTTTATATATATTTTTATTCTAATCATCACCTATTAACCGAAATGATTGTTTTCTTCTTCCATGTTTTACGGGCACTGCAGGTAAGCTGTCCAGGTTTCCTTGAAGCTGAGCTTGCGAATATTCACGACATCACATCTATCTTAAAGTATCCATCACATTTCATAACCAAAACCTGTCAGAAGGCAAAGAAAACTGTTTATTGTGGATTTGTTTCCAATAAGGATTTTAATGTGAAAAACCTCCTTGTTTTTCCTTCTTTTTTTTTTAACAGTTTATACCTCTAACTGGAATTTTCAAACCTTTTGTAATTAAGGTAATTTTTAAAAACAGCACAATAAAAAATATATTGATAAATAAAATCCCAAAACAAACGAGTGGATGTATTTATGTAATTCTATGCAATCAGTGTAATAAGCGATTTACTGAGTAAAGTGGCAAAACACAAGAAACTCGATTAAAACAGTACAAATATAATGTAAGAACGGGTAACATTACCAGCAGTCTTTTTCAGCATTTGACTGATTACAACTATACTATTAATTGGAAAGATGCTAAACAGCTTTTATTTTGCAAAGATATTGTTAAACGAAATATCATTAAAACATGTTTAATTAAGAAAAATTTTGAAGACCTGCTTAACACCAGTTCAGGTATGTACAAACTGGATGAAGTACTGGAAAACAAAATTTTTAAACAACTAGCTCATAAATAATTTGCTAATTTTTGTTCTGTTTGTACGTCATCACAGAGATTTCTTTGTATTCTTAAAGTATTTTTAAATCATAAGACCATGAAGAGGTGTAACAATAACACGAAAGCACTTGTCAAAACATTTTCTTTTTTCTCCCGGTCTGCTGTCATATGTTTCTGCACGTAGTGTGTCTTTGAAGTTAAAAAAAAGTTTAAATATCATTTGGATAAGATAGTCACTAAAAATCTTATTTTATTGAGTAAACTATCTAATGTGTACTCACTATTCAACCAAGTAATACCAGGACTTGATGTGATTACAGATACACATATGGAGACCACCCTTGATGATATCCTTTCCAATGGTTTTGCCCTTCTCAGTCCCGAAACTCCTTATAAAATTTCAGTAGCCGATATTATCTCTAACAATCTTTACTCTCTTTTTATACTCAGTTCCATCCGCAGCCAGCATAATTCTGATTATTCATAAAATCTGAAATCGCGCCCTTCGGTCTTCAGGACTTCCGTTTAATGGCTGAACAACGAAAGACCTCCACAACCGTAGAAAATTTCCGTCATGAGAAAGTCTATCGTCGAATTCATATTCGAAGCTTTCAAATGTGTCTGAAGCAATTTGAGAGACATTTGCCATTCCCGAGTCTTCTCTTCTTCTTATATCGCTAGAGACTAACAGCATTGCTGTGACTGGAGAGTCAAAGGAATTCTTCCCCTTTGTTGGCCAGGTTGTTCCGTGTCTTAAAGTATTCAGACATTCACATTGCTTTAAAACTCATAATATTTTAAGCCATTCACATTTATCTCTCTCTCTCTCTCTCTCTCTCTCTCTCTCTCTCTCTCTCTCTCTCATGGATAAAGAGTAAAAATAGATATATAGGAAAAGAAGATAAGCAAATTATAAGGACACACTATAATGATTGTGTTACAAATCATTAGGCAAGTAATTAAGATACTTCCTTGAATACAAAAAAGGGCGAGTATCACGAAAACTTCCTTAAAAATAAGAAGAGTGACAATGTTCCAATATTGACTCGAACATTTTTGGGATAAAGATTAGGACTAGCAACCTTACTTTGTGAAAATATTGAGGAAACTAGAATATAATGGGCTCATTGAATAGACAAGTTGAAGAGAGAGAGAGAGAGAGAGAGAGAGAGAGAGAGAGAGAGAGAGAGAGAGAGAGAGAGAGAGAGAGAGTGCAATCCTTGTTTGTAGCGAGAAAAATTATTGGATTAATTGAAGGTTGTTTAAATTTTCTTGTTAGCTATGTTAGTATGTTAGTGAGTGTCCTGCGCGATTGTTTAATTAATACGGAGTGTTGTTTGAATCTCGGATTAGATGGCGATGTGGCTGCTGTAAAACTTGAGTTAGATTATTCGAAAAAAATATAGATTGGGAAGGTGACGACTGGTACGGTACATGAAATCAACTTAAAATGTTCTTTTGACGATGATGGGGATGGTGATAATTACGATCCAGACCTAATATGACAAAGATTGTCGGAAGATGTGGTTTGCCATAGAGCTGTGCCAGTGACCCTTGAAAGATAGCTTGGTCTTGTGTGGACAACGGTGTCCACAAAGAAACAAAGAACCATATTCATATATAAATACAAACACACACACACACACACATACATATATATAATATATATATATATATATATATATATATATAAATATATACATATATATATATTTATATATATATATATATATACATATATATATATATATATATATATATATATATATATATATATATATATATATATATATATATATATATAGGTGCCGGTTTAGTATGTGGCCTACCTTTCGAACATGACCTACGAAATTCTATCTGTTTTAGTATTTGGCTTAACCTAACGTAATCTAACCTTACCTTACCTTACCTAACATAACCTTACCTAATCTAACCTAACAAGCCAGATAGGCCACACACTAAACCAGAATAAAGAAGGTAGGCCACATACTAAACCGGCACCAATATATATATATATATATATATATATATATATATATATACATGTATATATATATATATATACATATATATGTATATATATATATATATATATATATATATATATATATATATACTGTATATTTCCCATATAGATAGATAGATAGACAAATGGATAAATAGATGTAATTAAGTATTTTTGTATTTTGTATGTCAAGTTTCAGTGTGTTTTTTTAATGTCTGTTTAGTTTTAATTGTAAGATTTATAGATTAACGACTATAGTAATAAGTAGTGAATTGCATTTTGAATGGTTTTTCAGTTATAAGGAATATAGATATAAGGTTATATTTACTTTTGATATTCCTTCTGTCCAAGAATTCAGTGTTTGATACAGTAACTGATAAGGTAAGAGGTAAGTGTGTACTGAAGAGACCGTTGTCAGGTGGGGGCTATGATTGACTGTATAAGAGCCCAAGTCCGGAAATAAGGTCCGGGCAATATGTGTGTGTGTAATGTCAGTAAGTGTAAGTTAAGGGGTGGGTTTGATTATTTTTGCATCCCACCCTATGGATAGATACACAAACACCTATGTTAATATATACATATATATATATATATATATATATATATATATATATATATATATGTATATATATATACATATATATATGTATATATATATATATATATATATATATATATATATATATATATATATATATATATATATATATATATATATATATATATACATATATATTAAAATATGTGTAGTTGCAATGCTGCAATATCAGTTTATTTTCTCAATAATGTTGTTTTAGAAGGCATCACTCTTCTGTGTATGGTTCATCCCCAAAAGTTGTGATGACTAGTTACCTCCACCTTGATACACTTTCTCATCTCCCAGTAGTCATAATATTTCTCTCTTAATGAGTTAATATTGTTCACTTGTTGGTATGACAAAGTTACCCGGAAGTATTTCTCTCTTAATGTGTTAATATTGTTCACTTGTTGGTATGACAAAGTTACCCGGAAGTATTTCTCTCTTAATGTGTTAATATTGTTCACTTGTTGGTACGACAAAGTTACCCGGAAGTGTTTCCCGCTTTGTCCTGTAAAATATACTCTACGACGTCATAATAATATTATGAATCCTTCTCCAACTCCCGAGATTTTCCTTCCTAAGGAGGTCTCTTCAGTTGTACAATGACTGCATAAGAGGACCACTTTTTCAACATTAAAGCGTATAAAAATAATTTTTGGAGCACTCCTCTTATGGTTGCGAATGGTGAAATCTTTCATATCCTAGTTGTTCTACCTCCTCCAATGCCTATTATTATCTTAGGGTCTCAGTCCTTTTGTGTTTCACCTATTTCGAATGGATACCAGAACTTTAAAGGGAAAAATGGCACTAAAGATACGAATTTATGGTGTCAAGAGCTGTATCCTCTTGCTACTGACTCTGTTCTGGACAATAACTTCTATCATACGTAAAATCCCTGAGTGTGCCAGTTTTGATTTCCATCTCCTTCTCAGTAATTTTTATCTATCATTTATCATACTTCTATATTTCCTACTTATTAGCATTCTATAACCTGTTATCAAATCATAGTGATGTCCCGGAAAAGTTAATTAGACTGGTTGTATACAAGATCCCGGGTTGCCTGTTCTCCTTATACAAACAACCGAGTCTTATGTGGGGATTGTCTTTCTCCCATCACACAGGACAGTATGGCTGTTAAGAGATAGTCAGAACCTCCGAGAGCATAGTAATAGAGGGGCATACCCCATGGCCTGGGACACTGCACCAGTCGTTAGGAGGCTACACCTGAATTAGAAACTTGCACAGGCGGTGACAGATTACTGTAGACCATCCGAAGAAAGAAAAGTAAATATTCCCATAAGGGTAGTCGGCCCAGTAGGCACATACAATAATACTAATGGCCTATTATGATGTCAGTTATTTTTGGGCTCAAGCCATGTCGTCCTGATGGAAGGTTCCTTCAGTAGCTTCCTAGGGTATATTTAACTACAGTGGATATTCCCAGAGAATTAAACTAAAGGTTATCACAGAGATCTAACTTCTGGTGCGAGTACCCTAAAGGTTTCCCTCTAGGATATCGTATGTCAACAGGGGACGCATGTATTAACACGCCACATAACTATCTGCACCCCATATAGAGTTAACACTTCGATATGGAAAGGTGGCTGAGTAAATGAGGAGCCGTTCCAAAGTTACTCTCATCTGTGGCTACTTTTGGTACTCGAGACGTAAACAAACGGGCGCCATTGCTAAATGACGTCACGTCCGTCCTCATCCTTTCGCCTGTAGCTTCTACGCTAAGTTGGATTTTTCCCAAGTGACTCTTTTATCTGCTTACATCGCCGTAATGTCGCAGCCTTCAGCCTCGCCTTCTTCTGGAAAGTTGAGTACCAAGTCCTAGTATTGTTTAAATAAGCTCTGGCCGTAAAGTAACTTCTAATTTTCTTAAAATATCGTGTTTTGTGGCGGAGCTGTGCCGATACCGGACGCGCCATGACGGCGTCACTGTTTACGTTGCATGCCTTATTTAGTTAGCCAGAACAGCCTTCTCCGGTCCTTTAACTAATTAATATTATTAGTTATTTAGTCTTCATAGCTAGGAAATCATTATATCGTGTTTTAGCCCTCATTAGACTACGGTCGCTGTTCGACCCCATAATAGATCGCTAGCTTAGCCCCTAGGCTTAGTGCTCTTTTTCATGCATGATATATATTAGTGTTCCTAAGTTAAGTTATGAAGATTTTGGCATTATTAAACATACTAGTTACTGTGATGTAAGTGTTTTCGCCTTCGGGGACCATACAAGGGACTGAGTTGGTTGTGTACCAACCCCCTCCTAACCTAATGTAGGAACCCTTGTATGCTCCCTATTCCCCTTGCCTGCGGGTAATTCCCTCTGGGTAGCCTTGCTTTCCCTTCTCTATAGGGAGATCTTGTCTACACCCAGAGTATTTATCACTTCTCAGCCTACCGTAAGGGAATGAACCCCCCTTAGGGTCGCGCCTGAGACATTAGGAAGGGCTCTGCCCTTCCCCAGTTGCACTTGGTTGGGTTACCCTTCCTCCCTGCAACTAGCGATGTGTCTTTCAGACTTTCCTAGCCTAGGAGTTGGTCCTCCTAATCTAGGTTAAGCTCTAGGGGCAGACTCTGTTTTATTATAGTTTGGGACAGTACATTAGTACTGTACTTGATTTGGGCTACCTATCCTAGGTTAGAGAGCGTTCTCCCTTGCCTTGGTGGCCGCTCTCATACAGAGTCTACCCATTTAGAAAGTCCCCTACTTCTCCCTCCCCACTCTATCCCTTTGGCGTAGGCCTGCCTACACACCCCTGTCCTCGGTCCTACAACTCCTCCCTTGGGTGGAGTGGTAGAGCTAGCCTTGTTCTCCTGCTGAGCTGGCCGCTCTGGTACACATACCCTTCATAGTGTTCTATAAGGGTAGTTGCCGGCGGCGGTCCTGCCGGCGGGGGATTCCCCCTCTTTGAGTGCTCTCTATCCCTGCCTTGGGTTACCTCAGGCTCCCGGCCGTCTGCCGGCCCACTGCCGCCGGATGTTAGGAGTATCTACTCCTATCATGAGTGCACTCTCTCCGGGGGGATGCCGGAGGGGTATAGGATATTACCCCCCCATCCCTCCTTACCTTTTTCTCTCTCTATCATGGTGCCGGTCCCTTGCCGTCTCTACTGCCGGCGATAACCGCCACTACTTCAGGTGACCTCTATTCATAAGATACCTTCCCCCTCTAAGATGTCAGCCTACCGAGTGCCGGAGGCTGCCGCCTTCCGTCGACATACCGCCGACGTCCCACCCCTTATATTTACCTAGCGACTTTAGGAGTCTGCCGCCCACATGCCGGCATTGATTGCCGGCAATCTAGGTATCCACCCTTATATATATATATATATATATATATATATATATATATATATATATATCTTATGAATTGAACTAAGGTTCACCATGCCGTCAGCCTCTGGCTGCCGGAGACCCGCCGCCTCTGCCGGCGGTCGCCACTGTGGTATTGTCCATCTCGGTTGCTCAGTGTGTCTTCCTTGATGTTTTCCACCCTGCAGGACCGGCCTCCGGCGTGCCATCGGTCTGCCGGCGCCCCCTCATGAGACGCTAAGGGACATGTACCCCTTCCCTGGCTGCCGGCAACATGCCGGCAGTCAGTATGATGCAGCCAGATAGCCTGGCCACCTCCATATAGGTATTGTTATACCAACTAAAATAGTGGCTATGCTGTTTGATTGCACATTATAACATTTCCAGCATATTCTGCGTATCTCAGTGCAGTCGATTGCCGGAACCTACATTTTCCTAAGGGGTTTATCCTATTTTCCCCTCTTCCCCCAAGGCTCTGAGTGGTCTCAGATCCTTGTACACTCTGCGGACAATTCCTTTTTAAGAAGCCTAGCTTGGCTCATCCAAACGGATTTCCCTCATTTGAGACCCTCGGGTCCAAAGGAATTGTCTACGGATAAGGTTACGGTAACCGGCTGGGCGGGATTCACAAGTATGTGTCTATCTACTTCCTTTCCTGCTCATCAATCTTGAACATTAATATGCTATTATAGATTAAGTTATTCTTAATTCTAGAGTAATGTAAGTCATTCTTATGCCTTCCATGTACTCATGATCTCTTTCTTTTACAGGAGGAGTATATGAAGTGCGAAAGCAACTTCTGTGGAGCGAAGCGCCCGGACTTCTACGGGCACAAGGCGTGCCGGACCCACGCCCCCTGCGCCGCCAAGAAAAGCGACCTTAAATTTTGGGACCCGCAGAACTGTTCAGTCTGCAAGAGTCTTCTTGACGAGGCGTTCAACGATCCTCCTACCACGGAGGTAAGGGACATCACTAGAGAGAAGCTACGCAAATGGGTGTGTGGCTTCCTAAAGAACGTCACTGGACCGTATCTTCCCAATGAAGACTTGAGGGCTTTGCTTTTTCCAAAAGCATCCAAGGACTCGGTGGTCCCTCGAGAACAAATTCCCACCGTCCAAATAGTGGTCGAACTCGACATCGTCATGGCACAGTCCATGCGTGAGTGCCATCTTGATTCCGACAACTTGGAACGTATGTCGGAGGTGTCTGAAGAGACGGAGAAGAACCTCATGGGCGAGGAGCTCGACTATGAGGAAGATCAGGTGGAATACCCTGACTCGGAGAACGAGGTCGCTCCAGCTCCCCCAGCAACTCCAGCGCCGTCCGAGGAACCTGTTCCTTCGACTTCTGCCACCCCGGACCCTCTTCCATTGGCCACTCAAGAGGTCTTCAAAATGCTTGAAGCCCTCATGGACAAGAAGCTGCGCGAGACCCAGGAACAATTCCGGACGACTCTTGTTGGCTTCAAACAACCGAAGATTTCGGTTAAGGACCTCCCCACCTGCTCGGAAGCTAACCCTTGGAGATACGCCGAGAATATGCTAATCACTACTGGCAAAATCTACATTAGTGAAAGGGTAGGCTCTATTCTGTTGGAAGAAGTTGAGTTCTCCCCGAACTTCAAGGGTTATCCGGACTGTTACGTCTGGCTCAGGTCCGAACCAGCCTCAAAAGAAGAGACCGAACCAAAGGAAGTGATAGTGTTCGATCTCGCGAAGGCCCAAGCTATGCTAGCTCAGGCAGTGAAGAGTCGGGGTTTCACAAACTCCAAGATGCCAGCGCTGAGCAAGGAGCATCCAACCTTCGTTGCTCCAGCTACTGCGATCTTCCCCTTCATTGAAAAGGCCTTCCAAGCGGTCATGAAGGCTGTGGAGGAAGGGAAGCCTTGCCCTGCACCGGAGGAGTGCAGACCCTTCTCCCTTACTCTTCCCCCCGATGATAGGTACTGGAAAGACGTCCAGTTGACCTTCACGGTAGGAAAGCTAGAACCTTATGTGGCCGATCGTCAATTCAACGAGGACCTCCCACGGCTGAACGATCATCTCCTTCGTAGGGAACAGGATACTAAGGAGAGACTCGCCGCTTTGCTGTCCCATCAGGTACAGCTAGAACTCATGGCCGGGGACACCAGAGTCCCGGACTTTTACATGGTCCTTGCTAAGTCGCACCTGGCAACTGTGACCAAGGATCTAAATAGTTTCGCTAGGGCTCGTAGAGCCTGTAGGGAATTCGTATTCGCCAGTGCAACGGTGAAACACGAACCCCGGAGACTGATTTCCACCAATATCTGGGGCAAACATCTCTTCCCGTCTACCTTGGTGAAAGAGATAGTGGACAAAGCTGCTACGGAGAACAGGAACCTTCTCCATAAGTGGGGCATGTCCCGAAAGAGGAAGTCCTCTCAGGACGATGGCCCTCAGCCTAAGAGGAAATCCTCAAAACCCAGACCCCAGCAACGTCAGCCAAGACGACAGTTTCTGGGTCCCGCTACTCCCCAAGTGGCTACGCAGCCACAACAGACCTTTCAATTAGTCCCCCAGCCGGTGGTATTGCAACACTCGACTACCTTTCGTCCCAGAGGTAGGGGCTCAGGCAGAGGCTCCGGCAGGGATTCTTCTCGCCGTCCCTCTAGAGGCAGAGGAGGAATGGGAGCTAGCGGCCGAGGTGGCAAACCCTCGGGACACCAGAAGCAATGAAGTGCTTCCGGTGGGAGGAAGACTCCGCCAATTCCAGGATCGTTGGACCCTCGATCCTTGGGCACACAGCATCGTCAAGAAAGTACTGGGCTGGAGCTGGATTCAACCACCCCCATCCTTCCAGCAATTCTTCCAACAGTCAACCCCCCTCCTGGAAGAATATGTCCTGGAACTCTTGAACAAGAAGGTGATCAGGAGGGTAAAGTCAGCCAGGTTCCAAGGGAGACTCTTTTATGTTCCCAAGAAAGACTCAGACAAACTCAGAGTCATTCTAGACTTGTCCCCCCTCAACAAGTTCATTACAAACAACAAATTCAAGATGCTGACTCTGCAACAAATAAGGACCCTTCTGCCTCACAGGCCATACACGGTCTCCATAGACCTGGCGGATGCCTACTGGCACATTCCAATGAATCACTATGCTTCCTCCTACCTAGGATTTTGACTCCAAAGGAAAAGTTACGTCTTCAGGGCCATGCCCTTCGGGCTCAACGTGGCTCCACGGATCTTCACCAAGCTGGCAGACTCAATCGTCCAACAGCTACGTCTTCAGGGCGTCCAAGTGATGGCGTACCTAGACGACTGGCTAGTCTGGTCGACATCGCCCGAAGATTGTCTGAGAGCCTGCAACAAAGTCACCCAGTTCCTAGAGCATCTGGGCTTCAAGATAAACGCAGAAAAATCTTGCCTCTCTCCAGCTCAGAAGTTCCAATGGTTGGGAATCCATTGGGACCTTCAGTCACACCGCCTTTCCATTCCACAGAAGAAAAGGAAGAAAATTACAGGGTCTGTCAGAAGGCTTCTAAAATCCAAACGGATCTCTCTCTCTCTCTCTCTCTCTCTCTCTCTCTCTCTCTCTCTCTCTCTCTCTCTCTCTCTCTCTCTCTCTCTCTCTCACATTCTAATAATGATAAGGGGTTTGTGTGAAGAAACCCTCATTTTTTTTTTTTGTATCTAGGGAAAATACAAATTCCAAATGCTATAAATTTTGTATTATTAATTTTATCATATAGTGTTTTTTAATTTATTGTAAACTCTTTGTCCATTTGTTTCAAGCCATCCCTCCCCCACTCCTTTTTCTTGTTTTTTATAGTAACGACGTCCTGCACTCAGCTGGGATCATAAGCTAGAAACTGATCATCAGATGAAGGTTGTCTAACAATAAGTGTCACTTGTATAAATCATCTGAATAAAAGAATCCTGTATTGAAGCCTATTAAAGATAGGCAGCGAGAACAATTTGGACTCCCCTCTGCTTTTGAAAGTACTAGGTGAGGGCAAGCAATAATTTAGTGTGTGGGATTCTTAGGATATTAGTGCAGTGGACACTAAGAAAAAAAAAAAAAAAAAAAAAAAAAAACAATACATTAGTGTTTCCATTAAACTTGAAGTTTTTTATGCCACCACCTTGGAACTTTGTCTTGATTATAACTACCAAGGTTGGCTGCTGATAACTTTTGTGTCTGGATATATTTATTGTAGCGGTGGTTTTGCTTGGTGAGATCATTGACCCACCTAGGTAACAGCAACGTACACACACATACAAACACACACACACACACACACACACACATATATATATATATATATATATATATATATATTATTATGTGACGAACCACTGTGCAAACAATTACCCCTTTACAATGGGCGGTAGTTCTCTTCACACAATAAAATAGAAGTCATATGGGTAGACTTCCAAATTCACTTGTTTCTTATTACGAGTGTATAAGATTGTCGATTATGATCAAATGTATCTTCTTAAAGCTGGTTGCAGACAATCGAAGCACCAATAGCAGGATAATTGGAGGACAGGAACAATAAACTATGTTATAAACAAAACTTTAATCTTACGTTAAATAAAATAATGAAAAAGCACTTCAAAACAACAATAATAAGCAATGCAAAGTGAATGGGTGAGCAAGGTAGATGAATCTCGTGGTGAGAATAATGTATTCTAACAAAATCAATAAATTTGGGGTTACCTTATAACATTTAAGGTAAGAAAACAGGGATGATTTACAGAGGAAGGCGAGTGTAAACAAAAGATAATGAGAAGAATGGAATGAAGATGGCGCTGAAATAAGGTGATGTATTTACAAAGAAAATGGAAAAATAAACATTAGACAAATCAGATATGTTAGCATATGTACAACATATGGGGATATCACAGTATATATATATATATATATATATATATATATATATATATATATATATATACATATATATACACATATACATCTATATATATATATATAATATATATATATATATATATATATATATATATATAATCACACATTTTTCTCTTTGAAGCCAGTAGTTCCAGAAGAGTTGAGCCTTCTAATGTTGTAGTGGTTTGCGGACTGGCCAGATGTAGCATGCAGACTGCCTAGTGTCCGAATGCCAACCATACTCCAACGTTCACTACACAAAATTATAAAACGGTGGAATACCCATAAATCTGGGCAAAAGGTAAACAGTCGAGACAAGTGGGCACTGGGCATCACCCCTCGATTTTTTATACTGGACAAGGGGACCCAGCTAGAACGTCAAATTTCCTTAATTTCCTTTCTTGCCTCGAGCTTGCTAAATAAACAAGGTACACACACACACACACACACACACATATATATATATATATGTATATATATATATATATATATATATATATATGTATATATGTATATATGTAGAAATATATACATATATATATATATATATATATATATGTCACGAATAACCTAAGCCTTGAGTAAGAAAACCTCAGACCTATTGGATTTACGTAACGCAAGCAATTTTGTGAAATGGAGTTCATTTTGATTATCTGAAAGATAGTTGTGCTTTTTCTTCCCTCTTTGGAATGAGAGGAAGTAAGGGCAACAGTTCTAGCTGCCAGAGGACGTGCCTTACATACGAAAAGGGATTTTCTAGGAAGTAAGGGACGGACTCTGGTGCCACATACACAATTTCTAGCGAGTGAATTGCTCAAAAGAAAGAAAAAATCTGACCAGATTCAAACTGCTCCAGAAACTCCGGCATGAGTTTTATATTTATTACATGCACTAAGACAATATATCGAAATATAGGATTGGATGCTAAAGATAATGAATGCGTCAGAAAATTTGCCCTTGTCAACTTTATATTTGACATACATTTGTACCCTTTTCCAGAGCGTTTTCCGTTGTCTACTCTTCTTTTATTGAAAAATTTTTCATAATTGAAATCATTATGATGTCTTTGACATAAATTGACAGACTTAATAAGAATAAAGAGATTCTCCGTTACAGTAATAATTCTTCACATTTGTTGATGTTTATCAATTAACATCAGAGTAATTGGAATTATTAGAGGAAGTAGAAGGTTGTCTAATGCACCAGCTACCCGTTGAGATACTACCGCTAGAGTTATTGAGTCCTTTGACTAGCCAGAAAGTACTATATTGGATCCCTCTCTGGTTACAGCTCATTTTTCCTTTGCCTACACATATACCGAATAGTCTGGGCTATTCTTTAGACATTCTCCTCATTCCTCATACACATGAAAACACTAAGCTAATCTAACCATTCTTCACTCAAGGGGTTAGAGTTCTCTTGTTTGAAGGTACGCTCAGGCACACCATTCTGTGTTTCCATATTTCCTTTCCTCACTGAGCTATTTTTCTTGTTGGAACCTTTGGGCTTATAGCATCTTGCTTTTCCAACTAGGCTTTTAGCTTAGCAAATAATAATAATAATAATAATAATAATAATAATGAAGTGACTATGACAGGGACAGAATACCTCATATTAGAAGTGTTATCCTCCCGAACATTTGAAGCTGAAATTTAAAATCAGTGCACTGCTGTTGCTGAAATAATTAATTAGGAGTAAATTATACTGAAAGGTATAAATTAGCATTTTGTACCAATTAGTTGTATAAAGAGGCTACTGCCCCAGGCAGTCTTTACTCCAATACTTTTCAAAACCTATAAAATATTTTCTTTGATCCCTTTAAACAGGTTTTCCAAACCATGAGTATTCCTCAAATATGAAGAAAATCTATTTAACAAGCCGTCGGAACTGATTTTTCATATAATGAAAAGAACTATTAAGAATTCAACTCTTTTAGGATCTATTTTTTTCAGTCATTAGGAGGAATTAAGAGAATTCATGGATTAAAAATGGTAAAAAGTATTCCAATTACCGGAAATGAGAGTGATCAAAATATCTTTGAAATCATTAAAATGAAAATACAGTGACGTATTTAGGATAAGCTTATTTCGAGAGATATTTTACCAAGCTGATACCCACTTTATATGAAATATTAAGAAGTGTCAAATCTTTGATGTATGGTAAGTAACCATACGAGCGGATTCAATTGAAACGGAATAGTTATATAATAAAAATATTGATACAAGACAATTGGAATAAATAAGTTTCTAAAAAGAATCGGATTAAAATAAAATTAGCTACAATATGCAAGAATGCCACCGTGAATAATTACAAAGAAGAAAAAAAAAATAAGCTTGGAATGTAAGCTACTTTAGGATATAAATAAAAACTGAATCCTGATGTGCACTGATCAAGACATATCAAATCTTAATTACCAACGTCACTGGCCATCACAAGCGAAAGTGAGCTAAAAGTATTCGAGTGTATTTCAAGAATAAACGTATTTACCAAATTTTTCCAAGTCTGCTAATTAATTCATTGATGTGAATATATAGTACAATACTTTTGATAGTCTTAAGCTCACTGAAAACCAAATACCAACCTCTTTTCTTACGAAATATAGCAAAGGCCCCATTGTTAATTATCTATCACTTTACAAGTGTATATAATGCATGTTATACACACACACACACACACACACACACACATATATATATATATATATATATATATATATATATATATATATATAAATATATATATATATATATATATATATATTTATATATATATATATATATATATATATATATATATATATATATATATATATATATATCATAGTTACCATTTCAGCGTCTTTTGTCTGAAAGAGAAATCTTTGAAATGTCCATCAACGTGTTTCTTATCTGATACATAGTATTTGGCGTAACAAATATATAAATTGGCTTCACATACGATGCTAAAATCAGTGTTGAAATAACAGAGAGATATTAGCTTAAAGTTTATATTCTCTGGTGTAGCTCAATATTTCGCAAAGGTGTCCGTTTGTCAATTCCATTAGGTATACTACACTCTCTCTCTCTCTCTCTCTCTCTCTCTCTCTCTCTCTCCTCTCTCTCTCTCTCTCTCTCTCTCTCTCTCTCTCTCTCTCTCTACGATTATCCTAGCCATAATTTTGACCTTTAATGAAATAAACATAGTCTCTGTAGATGCATTTAAACCTGTCCCAACTTTTTAGCAATTATACACCACGCAGTCGCTATAAAAGGTTTATTAGATGCTCTTACATCGTGTTGTTAACTAGACACTGAATGAATTTCGAACACAACAATGCACTATACCGTTGCTGTTATTCATTGACATTTTCACTTGTCACCTGATTACATGGCTAAATATATAGAAAAAAATGATCAATTCACAAGGCCACAGTAACTCAATCCAGTGATACTTTTCTTGTTCAGGATTCTTGTGGTATGGTACCCATTCAGTTTTCGATCATCTTTTAGGAATTTGTTTTCTACAAAGTTTTTCATATTCTTAGAATTCCTTTGAATGATTTAAAAATATTCAACTTCCACAGACACCAAATCCCTCCTCATTCAAGAGATTTCATCAAGGGGAAATCCTACGTAGTATTTTAATCGTGCAAAAACGCACGAACTCCTTACATCCAAAAACTGTATTTTTCAGCTGCTCCTATATCCAAGAAGAAATATGTTGTGAAAGGCAGAATCATATCGTCAATTTTGGGAGGGGTAACTGGTTTCAATATTTTATGTACAAGGAATAACTGCATATGAGATGTTAGCGCTTGAGTTTTAGATATTTAGAAGTTTTCGTTATTTCATTACAGTATCAGTATCAAATCTAGAAATGTGTTAAACAAACGAATAATTCTTATTTTTTATTTTCCTTAACGCTGGAAGTTGGAAGTAAATCTTTTTTTCAGGGCTTCCTCCAGAGCATAAATGTCTAGAATTTTGTTATAGGCCTGACAGCTAGCAAGGGTTATTCAAAAAAATCCCGATATTACCCTGAAGGAGTAAGGCTGGAACGTTTTGATGTGACTGACCAAAGGATCCATATTTCAAGAAATAAATTATTTGAAATTCAACAAACAGAACATAAAAGCTGAAAAGAAAGCACAAAAACTAATAGGTCACATAAAAAGAAAATTCAAATCCAGAAACAAAGACACTGTACAGACAGCCTCTTCAATGTTTACTACGCTGCCAGAAGGATGAAATCACTAACATTTCTTTCCACAAGTTTGCTGCAAGTTTAAGAATTTTGAAGCATTATTCTAGCTGTAACCTAGTTGCGGAATTGTCTTCCTAATTAGATATTTGAATCGGTCGAACTTCAAAAACAACCCCAAATCAATTTATTTCGAGATATTTAATGACTCTTCATGAGAACGGACTCATTATCTATAAGATTAGCTATATCAGTGAATAGGATTTTTGTATGCATTACTTTGGATGAGGGCCCATTTAGAAATCACTTGTTGTGAACAAAATCTAAAATCATAAGTCAACAAAAAGTAATGTTAGTATAAAAAACGAATCGTTAGAAATGGTAGAACACCTAGGTTAGAACTTCAGTTAAATCCCACCTGCGTGATCCCCATCTTGTGACCACTAATATTAGCATCCTTGAATTTTAGAAGTATTAGCAGGTCCAGAATGTAACGCTCATTTTCTATAGCAGAATACTATTCCTGGAACATTGATGGGACAAAAATATTAAAACTGGAAAAAAACTATGTTAGAGATAATGCAAGGACTACTTTTAATATATGGTACTGTCTCCTCCATCATGACACACTCCAGATTCAAATGCCATTACATCAGTATATTCAGTCTCTTGTAATGACCCAAATGGCTTACGAACCATTTTTAACAACACATGACTATATTGGCTTTTCTGAATATGCTTTTCATAGTTCATCTTTCTGTTGTTGTACCAACCGTGTGTCACATGATCGTACATAGTAACGATATTTCATTTTGTGTATATATTATGCTTGTATCTTGGCTCTCCCCTCGCACTAACAATGAAGCTGAAATAACGTGTCTGCTTTTCTCACCGTTAACTGTTAACCGGTGCGGTGTCGGTTGAACAGGAAATTTCCTGTTGCATTGAGTTTTTGTATATAAAGGCGAGTGTTCTGTAATAAAGTTACTCAGTTGCTTTCATCCTGCCTTTGAGTCACAAACTTCTCTCAGCTCGCTACATTGGTGACCCTGGAATTCAACTCAATCCTCCCGCCTTCCACCCGCCCTCGCCCCTCCATCGTTGGTACTATGGCGGACTCCACGGAAGTTGCCATTGCCCACTGAAACTTTTGTCATTCGCCAGCGGAGAGGTGTTTGCTTGGTTTCAGCGTGCAGAAGTCCAGTTTCGCATCAAGGGCGTGATTCGCTTAACCACCAAAGCAGATTATGCTCTCACAGCGATACCCAAGGACACCTTCCCTGAAATATCCGACTGGCTTTGTGAACAAGGAGACTCCCCAATAGCGTATGACGCCCTCAAAACATACCTTCTGCAGCAGTACTCACCGTCTCCAGCCGCCCGTATAGCAAAGCTTTTCCGTTGGGGGACCAAAAGGCTTCGCTCGCCCTCAGGGAAATGACCAGTATCGCTCGCCTGCAACCTGCCGCAGACAGCTCTCCTTCGTGCCCTTTGGATACGCCGTTTACCCAAACCTGTACGTGCTGCCATACCCGATGTCGATAGTTTACCCATAAAGGACTTGATGACCAAAGCCGACGCCCTTATGGACAGACACTTCAAGACCTCCATCAACGCCTCCACTCCTGACGAAGAGGACGCCTATTCAACGTCAATCGAAGCTGAGTGAATGCCGTAGGACATACATGCCTACCCCGTGACGTGCCGAAGCGGCCACAAAGCCACCCACCATCCACCACTCGCTCGCGCCCCAACCAACGACTTCTACAGCCACTTACTGCCTCCCATCCGTTGCAGTTTTGCTACTACCACAACAGATTCGGGGCAACCGCGAAGAAATGTGCCACGGATTGTCAGTGGCCAAAAAACGTGTAAGTAGGCCATCGCTCGTGGCGGTGGCCTCCCGTGTTTCTAATCTTTTCTTTTTACATGATGCAGGAACGGGCGAGCGATTTTTGGTAGACACGGGTGCTTGTCGTTCTCTTTTGCCAAGGGAACTCTTCAGGACACGACGTAGTCTGTCTACGTCTGCCAACGTCCGCTTGGTAGCTGCCAACGGATCTCCGATACCCACCTACGGTTACGAGAACCTCACATTATCGTTTGGAAATGGTAAATTTAATTGGAAGTTTCTCGTTGCTGACATCACATTGCCAATCTTCGGTGTGGATTTTCTCTCTCATTTCCACCTTCTGGTCGATGTCACCACCGACGATTGGTCAACGCAGACTCGTACTTGTCGACACCTCTTCAACCAACCCCTTCCAACCTCGCTCTCCACATCAGCGCACCCGCGGATGCCTACACCCACCTCCTCACGTCATACCCGGAAGTTTTCCATTCAGAACTTCGCCAAACGCCCATGGCTCCTGCCAAGCACGGTATTTATCACCATATCAAGACGACGGGACCCCCCAGTCTTCGCAAAATTCAGACGTCTGGCACCGAAACGATTGGCAGCCGCCAAACAGACGCTCGCCGAAATGGAGGAAATGGGCCTTGCCAAAAGGCCTCCAGCCCATGGTCGTCACCCTTACACATCGTTTTGAAGAAAGACGGCTCTCTCCGTCCGTGCGGAGATTACAGGCGCCTGAACATGCAAACAAAACCGGATCACTACCCCCTCCCAAACATCGACGACGTGACCTCCTACCTGCACAAACCGAAGGTTTTCTCCACGCTTGACCTCCTGAAGGGATATTATCAGATGCCTATGAACCCAGAAGACATCCCCCAGACCACCATCACCACTCCGTATGGTACGTAAACCTTCAATTACTCCTATTTTGGCCTTCGTAATGCTGGGGACACGTCTCAACGTCTCATGGATGGCATCTTAGGGGACCTCCCCTTCTGTTATGTGGACGACATACTTGTGTTTTCCTCAAAAGAGGAACACCTCCGTCACCTGCGCATCGTGCTCGACCGCCTGCAACAAAACGGCCTTGTAGTCCGGTGCGACAAGTGTACCTTTGGCGCCAACGAAGTGTCGTTCTTAGGGCACCGCATCACTCCTGGTTTTTAAAGATAAGCACAGAATTTCCATAACTATCAATATCAATTACGGTATTTGAAAAGGATATGAGGATATAGATTTTAATGGTAAAGAAACATGTTTCATTTTAAATTTCAACTTGAAATCTAAATGAAAATCCAGAAAAAAATGGGCCTGAAAGAATCCGCCAACCCACACCTCATCCAAAATAGGGACGAATGTTAATTACTAATGTTAATGAACGCTATTGTATTCTTGGCGTGCTTCAGTCTCTCCCCTACTTACTGCCATCCGTAACAACTGAGAAAATAACGTACAGATTTAGAAAATAGGGTAATGGGTATGTTCACAGCCAAGACCATCTCTCATATC
>NC_090735.1:108749922-108807422 GCF_036898095.1 Palaemon carinicauda
TCGGTTACAATCAGTGTCAAGTTTTATAACTACTCGGTATCTCCCCGTCCATCGATAGGGGGGGAGAGGGATTGGTCATACCCTGGTAAGAAGAGTTGTAGTTGGGGGATGGAGGGGTTTAATCTGTGCGCGTGCGTAAGTTTGCATATTTATCTAAATATTTAGCCCTCATTTTTTACGGGTCACGTACACTAGTATATACATAATTCTCACGGTACAGTATTGGTAAGCCTTCAAAGTTACCTATAGTAGAGGGCGTTATGTCACCAAAAAAAGCTACGAGGAAATTATTGGTTTATTTTTGGCATCACAGCTATTTTTGTTCTATACCATCCTAGGAATAAAATGAGACATGATGCAATTTTTTCCTTCCAGAATTGAGGTCAATGGGCTAGGTCACAGTTATGACTTATTTCGCTAAATGTAACTAACTCATACCGCAAGTGAAAACCAATTTACACATCATATTGTTTTAATATCAATTATGTGTGCCTGTTTGCATGAAGTTTAGTGTGTTTTATGATAGTAATTGTTTGTGATGATTATAGACTACATATGATGTCATTTTTCTCTCGTCAAACCAAAAGTGCGACTAGTGAACTGGTGAACCGATAAGCATGAGTATAATTGAAAGATCCTGAAGTGAAGTTTATTTATGATTTGCCAAGAGTCAAGAAGAGCATTGGGTAAAACCTCAGCAGAGATGGCGACTAACCGAACATCAGTGAACATTGCATGGAGCTTGCACATCATCCCTTATGACCAACAAACGGAGCCGGCACAAAAAAGGGTATCTGGAACCTAAGCCCATACAATATTGAGATGCTGCAAAGTAAAGGTATGAAAAAACATTGTGCTAAAGAAAAAGCATTCTGCTTCTAAAAACAAAAGGACGCTGTGATGCTTTGTTTCAGTTATGACCAAGGAGAGAAAAGTCGTACAGTAAAGCTCTTTACCAGATCTTCCTATGCATCTTTTGATAAGACACTGTTTTCGGTAAGGACGAACAAGTCACTTTGACTATTGCACACAATACTGTCAGCAAACCAAGGGACTTAGCTCCAACATACCATTGAAATAAATGGGTCTTGGGTTCTAAAAAAGCATTTGAGTAATGCCATAAATCAAGATGACACCAACAAGATATATGAAGAGTATCACTTGAGGTGTTGGTTAAATTGATTATAAAATTTAGACCTTGAGTCCAGCATTGGGGCATCAAAGGCCATTTAGCGCTATATAATGCAAATTAATAAACCATAACCGTACTCTCATAACATTTGGTATCATTTTAACGTATAAAATCTATAACAACTTTCATACAATAACATCTAAATGTGTAATAAGAGGGGATTAAAAAGGATTAAAAAAACAGATTAATAAAATTAATTAAAGCTCGTCATATAAACCATTACTCTGTATAAATTGTTTCAGATTTAGGGTTTCACAATTTTCCCCCAATATATCTCTTAAAGGTTTTTCCTGAAGTAAATGTGTCCTCCTCTGAAGATTAAAAACAGGACAATCGACTAAAATATGTTTTATATTTATTGTCACTTGACAGATATTACAAAGAGGGGCCTGTCTTCCTTTACCCCTCTTCATTGAATAATTGTGAGTTGCATGTGTATGGCCAATACGCAGTCTGGTTAAAATGAGGTTATCCCTCCTACTTGTAGAATTACAAGATGACCATTTATCCACCAAAGGGTGGTGTTGGGTGTATGATGTTGACTCTGTTCTAGGCAAGTTGCAAAAGGAATTAAGTCTGTGGCAGAGAGGGTTCAAGAAGATAGAGCTCAGCTTGCTGTAAACATAAAAATTTTCAACGTCTTGAAAATCTTGCTACAAGAGGGTTCCGTTCTCAATATGACTTCACTGGAATCAACATACATAACAAGACAGACAGAGAACAAGTAGAAAGAGGTGGATTTCAGCAAGCCAACAAAGTGCAATGAGTCACAGAGTTTTTTTTTTCTTCTGAAAACCCACAAGGAGGATGCAGTACATCAAGCTTCAGAAATACAGACATTCCATCAAACGACATGGCTGCTGTGGTCAGAATTGCAAGGACACTCCACAAGGACATTGCAGATGGAGCCAAGAAACCACGGAAATTTGCTTGGCCATTCAATGACAAAGAATCATATGTTTTTCAGTTAGTGTTCTCTTTCCTCATATGGTTCATTGTAGGACCAACAGACAACTTCACAATAAATCTCGAAAATGTTAAGTGCATTAGCAACTTTTGTGGACTCCAAACTTCATCATGTATTCATTCATATCTGATAGACAAGCGAGGTACAACCCTTTGGAAGAAGTTGTACATTTTAAGACTTGTCCAGGATGGCAGCTGCAATGGGCAATTGGAATCGCTATTCATCAATCGACTTGAAGCAAAAACCTGATTGATTTAATCCATGTCTTTGGTTTGTGTGTACATTATCCTGGAATACTAAGATGGAAAATCAGCTAGCCAACTTAGTCACAGAAAGGATGACTGATGATCACATGTACATACCACCAGTAGACTTTTGTGAAGACATGTTGGATGGAAAGAGGACCGCTCATGCAACTGTCACAGTTATTTACCAACAGCACCTCGAAGGGGACACAATGGTACAGAGTCAATACATATAGGGTCTGTTCAACTCAGGCGGTGGGGGCGGAGCTAATGCCGTGACGTCATTGGAGGTGTTTGGCCAATTTTCTCCATTGAATTAACATAGGAGTCTTTAGTTTTTATTTATTTAATCCATTGCATGGCATGTTAGATCCATTTTTTAAAAGATTTTACATGCATGATGTTTGTCTAATACCCAGAGTGTCATTTATTTACCAAACATGGTTTTATTTCCAAAAGATATAGCAAATTTAATAGAGATAATTAGTATATTTATTCGTTGTTTTTGCTATTCATTTGCTAACCTATATACTGGTTTGTTGTATTCTCTTTAAGCTCATTTTTAAAATAGGAGAACTTAGTTCATTTTTTTTCTCTCTCTCGGGTAATAATATTTTCAAGATTATAGATAATTGTTAAAAAGCTTTTAATTTTTTCGGTGTTTTAATGTCATTTTTAAGAAAATTTATTTTCATTGATGATAAAAGCTAGAAACATAATGCTAATTATATTTTCCAAATCTTTTTATGAATACCAATATTTATACAGTGCATAGAAAATGTGGATATTGTAAAAAGAATACTACTGTAGTTACACTTGACCACAAAAAAGATATTAATGTATATGAATCATATCATATAGATTTTATGGAAATAAAGGAATAAACAATGAAGAATATGGTGGAGACAATACATTTCGAGCAAATCATAAAGTAGCTTTACGATATGATAGAATATCTACTTTTGACGCATATCATCCGAACAAATTCACTGAACATTGATTACCTTCGTAGAATAACTCATAATCATAAATCTTACGATTAGAATACGTTTAGAAAAAGGTCCTTTTGAAAAACCCGGTGTCCCTAATACTTTTAGTTATATATATATATATATATATATATATATATATATATATATATATATATATATATATATATATATATATATATATATATACAGTATATATATGGGTACATATATACATACATATTTACATACATACTCGGTTACAATCAGTGTCAAGTTTTATAACTACTCGGTATCTCCCCGTCCATCGATAGGGGGGGAGAGGGATTGGTCATACCCTGGTAAGAAGAGTTGTAGTTGGGGGATGGAGGGGTTTAATCTGTGCGCGTGCGTAAGTTTGCATATTTATCTAAATATTTAGCCCTCATTTTTTACGGGTCACGTACACTAGTATATACATAATTCTCACGGTACAGTATTGGTAAGCCTTCAAAGTTACCTATAGTAGAGGGCGTTATGTCACCAAAAAAAGCTACGAGGAAATTATTGGTTTATTTTTGGCATCACAGCTATTTTTGTTCTATACCATCCTAGGAATAAAATGAGACATGATGCAATTTTTTCCTTCCAGAATTGAGGTCAATGGGCTAGGTCACAGTTATGACTTATTTCGCTAAATGTAACTAACTCATACCGCAAGTGAAAACCAATTTACACATCATATTGTTTTAATATCAATTATGTGTGCCTGTTTGCATGAAGTTTAGTGTGTTTTATGATAGTAATTGTTTGTGATGATTATAGACTACATATGATGTCATTTTTCTCTCGTCAAACCAAAAGTGCGACTAGTGAACTGGTGAACCGATAAGCATGAGTATAATTGAAAGATCCTGAAGTGAAGTTTATTTATGATTTGCCAAGAGTCAAGAAGAGCATTGGGTAAAACCTCAGCAGAGATGGCGACTAACCGAACATCAGTGAACATTGCATGGAGCTTGCACATCATCCCTTATGACCAACAAACGGAGCCGGCACAAAAAAGGGTATCTGGAACCTAAGCCCATACAATATTGAGATGCTGCAAAGTAAAGGTATGAAAAAACATTGTGCTAAAGAAAAAGCATTCTGCTTCTAAAAACAAAAGGACGCTGTGATGCTTTGTTTCAGTTATGACCAAGGAGAGAAAAGTCGTACAGTAAAGCTCTTTACCAGATCTTCCTATGCATCTTTTGATAAGACACTGTTTTCGGTAAGGACGAACAAGTCACTTTGACTATTGCACACAATACTGTCAGCAAACCAAGGGACTTAGCTCCAACATACCATTGAAATAAATGGGTCTTGGGTTCTAAAAAAGCATTTGAGTAATGCCATAAATCAAGATGACACCAACGAGATATATGAAGAGTATCACTTGAGGTGTTGGTTAAATTGATTATAAAATTTAGGCCTTGAGTCCAGCATTGGGGCATCAAAGGCCATTTAGCGCTATATAATGCAAATTAATAAACCATAACCGTACTCTCATAACATTTGGTATCATTTTAACGTATAAAATCTATAACAACTTTCATACAATAACATCTAAATGTGTAATAAGAGGGGATTAAAAAGGATTAAAAAAACAGATTAATAAAATTAATTAAAGCTCGTCATATAAACCATTACTCTGTATAAATTGTTTCAGATTTAGGGTTTCACAATTTTCCCCCAATATATCTCTTAAAGGTTTTTCCTGAAGTAAATGTGTCCTCCTCTGAAGATTAAAAACAGGACAATCGACTAAAATATGTTTTATATTTATTGTCACTTGACAGATATTACAAAGAGGGGCCTGTCTTCCTTTACCCCTCTTCATTGAATAATTGTGAGTTGCATGTGTATGGCCAATACGCAGTCTGATTAAAATGAGGTTATCCCTCCTACTTGTAGAATTACAAGATGACCATTTATCCACCAAAGGGTGGTGTTGGGTGTATGATGTTGACTCTGTTCTAGGCAAGTTGCAAAAGGAATTAAGTCTGTGGCAGAGAGGGTTCAAGAAGATAGAGCTCAGCTTGCTGTAAACATAAAAATTTTCAACGTCTTGAAAATCTTGCTACAAGAGGGTTCCGTTCTCAATATGACTTCACTGGAATCAACATACATAACAAGACAGACAGAGAACAAGTAGAAAGAGGTGGATTTCAGCAAGCCAACAAAGTGCAATGAGTCACAGAGTTTTTTTTTTTCTTCTGAAAACCCACAAGGAGGATGCAGTACATCAAGCTTCAGAAATACAGACATTCCATCAAACGACATGGCTGCTGTGGTCAGAATTGCAAGGACACTCCACAAGGACATTGCAGATGGAGCCAAGAAACCACGGAAATTTGCTTGGCCATTCAATGACAAAGAATCATATGTTTTTCAGTTAGTGTTCTCTTTCCTCATATGGTTCATTGTAGGACCAACAGACAACTTCACAATAAATCTCGAAAATGTTAAGTGCATTAGCAACTTTTGTGGACTCCAAACTTCATCATGTATTCATTCATATCTGATAGACAAGCGAGGTACAACCCTTTGGAAGAAGTTGTACATTTTAAGACTTGTCCAGGATGGCAGCTGCAATGGGCAATTGGAATCGCTATTCATCAATCGACTTGAAGCAAAAACCTGATTGATTTAATCCATGTCTTTGGTTTGTGTGTACATTATCCTGGAATACTAAGATGGAAAATCAGCTAGCCAACTTAGTCACAGAAAGGATGACTGATGATCACATGTACATACCACCAGTAGACTTTTGTGAAGACATGTTGGATGGAAAGAGGACCGCTCATGCAACTGTCACAGTTGTTTACCAACAGCACCTCGAAGGGGACACAATGGTACAGAGTCAATACATATAGGGTCTGTTCAACTCAGGCGGTGGGGGCGGAGCTAATGCCGTGACGTCATTGGAGGTGTTTGGCCAATTTTCTCCATTGAATTAACATAGGAGTCTTTAGTTTTTATTTATTTAATCCATTGCATGGCATGTTAGATCCATTTTTTAAAAGATTTTACATGCATGATGTTTGTCTAATACCCAGAGTGTCATTTATTTACCAAACATTGTTTTATTTCCAAAAGATATAGCAAATTTAATAGAGATAATTAGTATATTTATTCGTTGTTTTTGCTATTCATTTGCTAACCTATATACTGGTTTGTTGTATTCTCTTTAAGCTCATTTTTAAAATAGGAGAACTTAGTTCATTTTTTTTCTCTCTCTCGGGTAATAATATTTTCAAGATTATAGATAATTGTTAAAAAAGCTTTTAATTTTTTCGGTGTTTTAATGTCATTTTTAAGAAAATTTATTTTCATTGATGATAAAAGCTAGAAACATAATGCTAATTATATTTTCCAAATCTTTTTATGAATACCAATATTTATACAGTGCATAGAAAATGTGGATATTGTAAAAAGAATACTACTGTAGTTACACTTGACCACAAAAAAGATATTAATGTATATGAATCATATCATATAGATTTTATGGAAATAAAGGAATAAACAATGAAGAATATGGTGGAGACAATACATTTCGAGCAAATCATAAAGTAGCTTTACGATATGATAGAATATCTACTTTTGACGCATATCATCCGAACAAATTCACTGAACATTGATTACCTTCGTAGAATAACTCATAATCATAAATCTTACGATTAGAATACGTTTAGAAAAAGGTCCTTTTGAAAAACCCGGTGTCCCTAATACTTTTAGTTATATATATATATATATATATATATATATATATATATATATATATATATATATATATATATATATATATATACAGTATATATATGGGTACATATATACATACATATTTACATACATACTCGGTTACAATCAGTGTCAAGTTTTATAACTACTCGGTATCTCCCCGTCCATCGATAGGGGGGGAGAGGGATTGGTCATACCCTGGTAAGAAGAGTTGTAGTTGGGGGATGGAGGGGTTTAATCTGTGCGCGTGCGTAAGTTTGCATATTTATCTAAATATTTAGCCCTCATTTTTTACGGGTCACGTACACTAGTATATACATAATTCTCACGGTACAGTATTGGTAAGCCTTCAAAGTTACCTATAGTAGAGGGCGTTATGTCACCAAAAAAAGCTACGAGGAAATTATTGGTTTATTTTTGGCATCACAGCTATTTTTGTTCTATACCATCCTAGGAATAAAATGAGACATGATGCAATTTTTTCCTTCCAGAATTGAGGTCAATGGGCTAGGTCACAGTTATGACTTATTTCGCTAAATGTAACTAACTCATACCGCAAGTGAAAACCAATTTACACATCATATTGTTTTAATATCAATTATGTGTGCCTGTTTGCATGAAGTTTAGTGTGTTTTATGATAGTAATTGTTTGTGATGATTATAGACTACATATGATGTCATTTTTCTCTCGTCAAACCAAAAGTGCGACTAGTGAACTGGTGAACCGATAAGCATGAGTATAATTGAAAGATCCTGAAGTGAAGTTTATTTATGATTTGCCAAGAGTCAAGAAGAGCATTGGGTAAAACCTCAGCAGAGATGGCGACTAACCGAACATCAGTGAACATTGCATGGAGCTTGCACATCATCCCTTATGACCAACAAACGGAGCCGGCACAAAAAAGGGTATCTGGAACCTAAGCCCATACAATATTGAGATGCTGCAAAGTAAAGGTATGAAAAAACATTGTGCTAAAGAAAAAGCATTCTGCTTCTAAAAACAAAAGGACGCTGTGATGCTTTGTTTCAGTTATGACCAAGGAGAGAAAAGTCGTACAGTAAAGCTCTTTACCAGATCTTCCTATGCATCTTTTGATAAGACACTGTTTTCGGTAAGGACGAACAAGTCACTTTGACTATTGCACACAATACTGTCAGCAAACCAAGGGACTTAGCTCCAACATACCATTGAAATAAATGGGTCTTGGGTTCTAAAAAAGCATTTGAGTAATGCCATAAATCAAGATGACACCAACAAGATATATGAAGAGTATCACTTGAGGTGTTGGTTAAATTGATTATAAAATTTAGGCCTTGAGTCCAGCATTGGGGCATCAAAGGCCATTTAGCGCTATATAATGCAAATTAATAAACCATAACCGTACTCTCATAACATTTGGTATCATTTTAACGTATAAAATCTATAACAACTTTCATACAATAACATCTAAATGTGTAATAAGAGGGGATTAAAAAGGATTAAAAAAACAGATTAATAAAATTAATTAAAGCTCGTCATATAAACCATTACTCTGTATAAATTGTTTCAGATTTAGGGTTTCACAATTTTCCCCCAATATATCTCTTAAAGGTTTTTCCTGAAGTAAATGTGTCCTCCTCTGAAGATTAAAAACAGGACAATCGACTAAAATATGTTTTATATTTATTGTCACTTGACAGATATTACAAAGAGGGGCCTGTCTTCCTTTACCCCTCTTCATTGAATAATTGTGAGTTGCATGTGTATGGCCAATACGCAGTCTGGTTAAAATGAGGTTATCCCTCCTACTTGTAGAATTACAAGATGACCATTTATCCACCAAAGGGTGGTGTTGGGTGTATGATGTTGACTCTGTTCTAGGCAAGTTGCAAAAGGAATTAAGTCTGTGGCAGAGAGGGTTCAAGAAGATAGAGCTCAGCTTGCTGTAAACATAAAAATTTTCAACGTCTTGAAAATCTTGCTACAAGAGGGTTCCGTTCTCAATATGACTTCACTGGAATCAACATACATAACAAGACAGACAGAGAACAAGTAGAAAGAGGTGGATTTCAGCAAGCCAACAAAGTGCAATGAGTCACAGAGTTTTTTTTTTTCTTCTGAAAACCCACAAGGAGGATGCAGTACATCAAGCTTCAGAAATACAGACATTCCATCAAACGACATGGCTGCTGTGGTCAGAATTGCAAGGACACTCCACAAGGACATTGCAGATGGAGCCAAGAAACCACGGAAATTTGCTTGGCCATTCAATGACAAAGAATCATATGTTTTTCAGTTAGTGTTCTCTTTCCTCATATGGTTCATTGTAGGACCAACAGACAACTTCACAATAAATCTCGAAAATGTTAAGTGCATTAGCAACTTTTGTGGACTCCAAACTTCATCATGTATTCATTCATATCTGATAGACAAGCGAGGTACAACCCTTTGGAAGAAGTTGTACATTTTAAGACTTGTCCAGGATGGCAGCTGCAATGGGCAATTGGAATCGCTATTCATCAATCGACTTGAAGCAAAAACCTGATTGATTTAATCCATGTCTTTGGTTTGTGTGTACATTATCCTGGAATACTAAGATGGAAAATCAGCTAGCCAACTTAGTCACAGAAAGGATGACTGATGATCACATGTACATACCACCAGTAGACTTTTGTGAAGACATGTTGGATGGAAAGAGGACCGCTCATGCAACTGTCACAGTTATTTACCAACAGCACCTCGAAGGGGACACAATGGTACAGAGTCAATACATATAGGGTCTGTTCAACTCAGGCGGTGGGGGCGGAGCTAATGCCGTGACGTCATTGGAGGTGTTTGGCCAATTTTCTCCATTGAATTAACATAGGAGTCTTTAGTTTTTATTTATTTAATCCATTGCATGGCATGTTAGATCCATTTTTTAAAAGATTTTACATGCATGATGTTTGTCTAATACCCAGAGTGTCATTTATTTACCAAACATTGTTTTATTTCCAAAAGATATAGCAAATTTAATAGAGATAATTAGTATATTTATTCGTTGTTTTTGCTATTCATTTGCTAACCTATATACTGGTTTGTTGTATTCTCTTTAAGCTCATTTTTAAAATAGGAGAACTTAGTTCATTTTTTTTCTCTCTCTCGGGTAATAATATTTTCAAGATTATAGATAATTGTTAAAAAGCTTTTAATTTTTTCGGTGTTTTAATGTCATTTTTAAGAAAATTTATTTTCATTGATGATAAAAGCTAGAAACATAATGCTAATTATATTTTCCAAATCTTTTTATGAATACCAATATTTATACAGTGCATAGAAAATGTGGATATTGTAAAAAGAATACTACTGTAGTTACACTTGACCACAAAAAAGATATTAATGTATATGAATCATATCATATAGATTTTATGGAAATAAAGGAATAAACAATGAAGAATATGGTGGAGACAATACATTTCGAGCAAATCATAAAGTAGCTTTACGATATGATAGAATATCTACTTTTGACGCATATCATCCGAACAAATTCACTGAACATTGATTACCTTCGTAGAATAACTCATAATCATAAATCTTACGATTAGAATACGTTTAGAAAAAGGTCCTTTTGAAAAACCCGGTGTCCCTAATACTTTTAGTTTATATATATATATATATATATATATATATATATATATATATATATATATATATATATATATATATATATATATATATACAGTATATATATGGGTACATATATACATACATATTTACATACATACTCGGTTACAATCAGTGTCAAGTTTTATAACTACTCGGTATCTCCCCGTCCATCGATAGGGGGGGAGAGGGATTGGTCATACCCTGGTAAGAAGAGTTGTAGTTGGGGGATGGAGGGGTTTAATCTGTGCGCGTGCGTAAGTTTGCATATTTATCTAAATATTTAGCCCTCATTTTTTACGGGTCACGTACACTAGTATATACATAATTCTCACGGTACAGTATTGGTAAGCCTTCAAAGTTACCTATAGTAGAGGGCGTTATGTCACCAAAAAAAGCTACGAGGAAATTATTGGTTTATTTTTGGCATCACAGCTATTTTTGTTCTATACCATCCTAGGAATAAAATGAGACATGATGCAATTTTTTCCTTCCAGAATTGAGGTCAATGGGCTAGGTCACAGTTATGACTTATTTCGCTAAATGTAACTAACTCATACCGCAAGTGAAAACCAATTTACACATCATATTGTTTTAATATCAATTATGTGTGCCTGTTTGCATGAAGTTTAGTGTGTTTTATGATAGTAATTGTTTGTGATGATTATAGACTACATATGATGTCATTTTTCTCTCGTCAAACCAAAAGTGCGACTAGTGAACTGGTGAACCGATAAGCATGAGTATAATTGAAAGATCCTGAAGTGAAGTTTATTTATGATTTGCCAAGAGTCAAGAAGAGCATTGGGTAAAACCTCAGCAGAGATGGCGACTAACCGAACATCAGTGAACATTGCATGGAGCTTGCACATCATCCCTTATGACCAACAAACGGAGCCGGCACAAAAAGGGTATCTGGAACCTAAGCCCATACAATATTGAGATGCTGCAAAGTAAAGGTATGAAAAAACATTGTGCTAAAGAAAAAGCATTCTGCTTCTAAAAACAAAAGGACGCTGTGATGCTTGTTTCAGTTATGACCAAGGAGAGAAAAGTCGTACAGTAAAGCTCTTTACCAGATCTTCCTATGCATCTTTTGATAAGACACTGTTTTCGGTAAGGACGAACAAGTCACTTTGACTATTGCACACAATACTGTCAGCAAACCAAGGGACTTAGCTCCAACATACCATTGAAATAAATGGGTCTTGGGTTCTAAAAAAGCATTTGAGTAATGCCATAAATCAAGATGACACCAACGAGATATATGAAGAGTATCACTTGAGGTGTTGGTTAAATTGATTATAAAATTTAGGCCTTGAGTCCAGCATTGGGGCATCAAAGGCCATTTAGCGCTATATAATGCAAATTAATAAACCATAACCGTACTCTCATAACATTTGGTATCATTTTAACGTATAAAATCTATAACAACTTTCATACAATAACATCTAAATGTGTAATAAGAGGGGATTAAAAAGGATTAAAAAACAGATTAATAAAATTAATTAAAGCTCGTCATATAAACCATTACTCTGTATAAATTGTTTCAGATTTAGGGTTTCACAATTTTCCCCCAATATATCTCTTAAAGGTTTTTCCTGAAGTAAATGTGTCCTCCTCTGAAGATTAAAAACAGGACAATCGACTAAAATATGTTTTATATTTATTGTCACTTGACAGATATTACAAAGAGGGGCCTGTCTTCCTTTACCCCTCTTCATTGAATAATTGTGAGTTGCATGTGTATGGCCAATACGCAGTCTGATTAAAATGAGGTTATCCCTCCTACTTGTAGAATTACAAGATGACCATTTATCCACCAAAGGGTGGTGTTGGGTGTATGATGTTGACTCTGTTCTAGGCAAGTTGCAAAAGGAATTAAGTCTGTGGCAGAGAGGGTTCAAGAAGATAGAGCTCAGCTTGCTGTAAACATAAAAATTTTCAACGTCTTGAAAATCTTGCTACAAGAGGGTTCCGTTCTCAATATGACTTCACTGGAATCAACATACATAACAAGACAGACAGAGAACAAGTAGAAAGAGGTGGATTTCAGCAAGCCAACAAAGTGCAATGAGTCACAGAGTTTTTTTTTTTCTTCTGAAAACCCACAAGGAGGATGCAGTACATCAAGCTTCAGAAATACAGACATTCCATCAAACGACATGGCTGCTGTGGTCAGAATTGCAAGGACACTCCACAAGGACATTGCAGATGGAGCCAAGAAACCACGGAAATTTGCTTGGCCATTCAATGACAAAGAATCATATGTTTTTCAGTTAGTGTTCTCTTTCCTCATATGGTTCATTGTAGGACCAACAGACAACTTCACAATAAATCTCGAAAATGTTAAGTGCATTAGCAACTTTTGTGGACTCCAAACTTCATCATGTATTCATTCATATCTGATAGACAAGCGAGGTACAACCCTTTGGAAGAAGTTGTACATTTTAAGACTTGTCCAGGATGGCAGCTGCAATGGGCAATTGGAATCGCTATTCATCAATCGACTTGAAGCAAAAACCTGATTGATTTAATCCATGTCTTTGGTTTGTGTGTACATTATCCTGGAATACTAAGATGGAAAATCAGCTAGCCAACTTAGTCACAGAAAGGATGACTGATGATCACATGTACATACCACCAGTAGACTTTTGTGAAGACATGTTGGATGGAAAGAGGACCGCTCATGCAACTGTCACAGTTGTTTACCAACAGCACCTCGAAGGGGACACAATGGTACAGAGTCAATACATATAGGGTCTGTTCAACTCAGGCGGTGGGGGCGGAGCTAATGCCGTGACGTCATTGGAGGTGTTTGGCCAATTTTCTCCATTGAATTAACATAGGAGTCTTTAGTTTTTATTTATTTAATCCATTGCATGGCATGTTAGATCCATTTTTTAAAAGATTTTACATGCATGATGTTTGTCTAATACCCAGAGTGTCATTTATTTACCAAACATTGTTTTATTTCCAAAAGATATAGCAAATTTAATAGAGATAATTAGTATATTTATTCGTTGTTTTTGCTATTCATTTGCTAACCTATATACTGGTTTGTTGTATTCTCTTTAAGCTCATTTTTAAAATAGGAGAACTTAGTTCATTTTTTTTCTCTCTCTCGGGTAATAATATTTTCAAGATTATAGATAATTGTTAAAAAAGCTTTTAATTTTTTCGGTGTTTTAATGTCATTTTTAAGAAAATTTATTTTCATTGATGATAAAAGCTAGAAACATAATGCTAATTATATTTTCCAAATCTTTTTATGAATACCAATATTTATACAGTGCATAGAAAATGTGGATATTGTAAAAAGAATACTACTGTAGTTACACTTGACCACAAAAAAGATATTAATGTATATGAATCATATCATATAGATTTTATGGAAATAAAGGAATAAACAATGAAGAATATGGTGGAGACAATACATTTCGAGCAAATCATAAAGTAGCTTTACGATATGATAGAATATCTACTTTTGACGCATATCATCCGAACAAATTCACTGAACATTGATTACCTTCGTAGAATAACTCATAATCATAAATCTTACGATTAGAATACGTTTAGAAAAAGGTCCTTTTGAAAAACCCGGTGTCCCTAATACTTTTAGTATATATATATATATATATATATATATATATATATATATATATATATATATATATATATATATATATATATATACAGTATATATATGGGTACATATATACATACATATTTACATACATACTCGGTTACAATCAGTGTCAAGTTTTATAACTACTCGGTATCTCCCCGTCCATCGATAGGGGGGGAGAGGGATTGGTCATACCCTGGTAAGAAGAGTTGTAGTTGGGGGATGGAGGGGTTTAATCTGTGCGCGTGCGTAAGTTTGCATATTTATCTAAATATTTAGCCCTCATTTTTTACGGGTCACGTACACTAGTATATACATAATTCTCACGGTACAGTATTGGTAAGCCTTCAAAGTTACCTATAGTAGAGGGCGTTATGTCACCAAAAAAAGCTACGAGGAAATTATTGGTTTATTTTTGGCATCACAGCTATTTTTGTTCTATACCATCCTAGGAATAAAATGAGACATGATGCAATTTTTTCCTTCCAGAATTGAGGTCAATGGGCTAGGTCACAGTTATGACTTATTTCGCTAAATGTAACTAACTCATACCGCAAGTGAAAACCAATTTACACATCATATTGTTTTAATATCAATTATGTGTGCCTGTTTGCATGAAGTTTAGTGTGTTTTATGATAGTAATTGTTTGTGATGATTATAGACTACATATGATGTCATTTTTCTCTCGTCAAACCAAAAGTGCGACTAGTGAACTGGTGAACCGATAAGCATGAGTATAATTGAAAGATCCTGAAGTGAAGTTTATTTATGATTTGCCAAGAGTCAAGAAGAGCATTGGGTAAAACCTCAGCAGAGATGGCGACTAACCGAACATCAGTGAACATTGCATGGAGCTTGCACATCATCCCTTATGACCAACAAACGGAGCCGGCACAAAAAAGGGTATCTGGAACCTAAGCCCATACAATATTGAGATGCTGCAAAGTAAAGGTATGAAAAAACATTGTGCTAAAGAAAAAGCATTCTGCTTCTAAAAACAAAAGGACGCTGTGATGCTTTGTTTCAGTTATGACCAAGGAGAGAAAAGTCGTACAGTAAAGCTCTTTACCAGATCTTCCTATGCATCTTTTGATAAGACACTGTTTTCGGTAAGGACGAACAAGTCACTTTGACTATTGCACACAATACTGTCAGCAAACCAAGGGACTTAGCTCCAACATACCATTGAAATAAATGGGTCTTGGGTTCTAAAAAAGCATTTGAGTAATGCCATAAATCAAGATGACACCAACGAGATATATGAAGAGTATCACTTGAGGTGTTGGTTAAATTGATTATAAAATTTAGGCCTTGAGTCCAGCATTGGGGCATCAAAGGCCATTTAGCGCTATATAATGCAAATTAATAAACCATAACCGTACTCTCATAACATTTGGTATCATTTTAACGTATAAAATCTATAACAACTTTCATACAATAACATCTAAATGTGTAATAAGAGGGGATTAAAAAGGATTAAAAAAACAGATTAATAAAATTAATTAAAGCTCGTCATATAAACCATTACTCTGTATAAATTGTTTCAGATTTAGGGTTTCACAATTTTCCCCCAATATATCTCTTAAAGGTTTTTCCTGAAGTAAATGTGTCCTCCTCTGAAGATTAAAAACAGGACAATCGACTAAAATATGTTTTATATTTATTGTCACTTGACAGATATTACAAAGAGGGGCCTGTCTTCCTTTACCCCTCTTCATTGAATAATTGTGAGTTGCATGTGTATGGCCAATACGCAGTCTGGTTAAAATGAGGTTATCCCTCCTACTTGTAGAATTACAAGATGACCATTTATCCACCAAAGGGTGGTGTTGGGTGTATGATGTTGACTCTGTTCTAGGCAAGTTGCAAAAGGAATTAAGTCTGTGGCAGAGAGGGTTCAAGAAGATAGAGCTCAGCTTGCTGTAAACATAAAAATTTTCAACGTCTTGAAAATCTTGCTACAAGAGGGTTCCGTTCTCAATATGACTTCACTGGAATCAACATACATAACAAGACAGACAGAGAACAAGTAGAAAGAGGTGGATTTCAGCAAGCCAACAAAGTGCAATGAGTCACAGAGTTTTTTTTTTTCTTCTGAAAACCCACAAGGAGGATGCAGTACATCAAGCTTCAGAAATACAGACATTCCATCAAACGACATGGCTGCTGTGGTCAGAATTGCAAGGACACTCCACAAGGACATTGCAGATGGAGCCAAGAAACCACGGAAATTTGCTTGGCCATTCAATGACAAAGAATCATATGTTTTTCAGTTAGTGTTCTCTTTCCTCATATGGTTCATTGTAGGACCAACAGACAACTTCACAATAAATCTCGAAAATGTTAAGTGCATTAGCAACTTTTGTGGACTCCAAACTTCATCATGTATTCATTCATATCTGATAGACAAGCGAGGTACAACCCTTTGGAAGAAGTTGTACATTTTAAGACTTGTCCAGGATGGCAGCTGCAATGGGCAATTGGAATCGCTATTCATCAATCGACTTGAAGCAAAAACCTGATTGATTTAATCCATGTCTTTGGTTTGTGTGTACATTATCCTGGAATACTAAGATGGAAAATCAGCTAGCCAACTTAGTCACAGAAAGGATGACTGATGATCACATGTACATACCACCAGTAGACTTTTGTGAAGACATGTTGGATGGAAAGAGGACCGCTCATGCAACTGTCACAGTTATTTACCAACAGCACCTCGAAGGGGACACAATGGTACAGAGTCAATACATATAGGGTCTGTTCAACTCAGGCGGTGGGGGCGGAGCTAATGCCGTGACGTCATTGGAGGTGTTTGGCCAATTTTCTCCATTGAATTAACATAGGAGTCTTTAGTTTTTATTTATTTAATCCATTGCATGGCATGTTAGATCCATTTTTTAAAAGATTTTACATGCATGATGTTTGTCTAATACCCAGAGTGTCATTTATTTACCAAACATTGTTTTATTTCCAAAAGATATAGCAAATTTAATAGAGATAATTAGTATATTTATTCGTTGTTTTTGCTATTCATTTGCTAACCTATATACTGGTTTGTTGTATTCTCTTTAAGCTCATTTTTAAAATAGGAGAACTTAGTTCATTTTTTTTCTCTCTCTCGGGTAATAATATTTTCAAGATTATAGATAATTGTTAAAAAGCTTTTAATTTTTTCGGTGTTTTAATGTCATTTTTAAGAAAATTTATTTTCATTGATGATAAAAGCTAGAAACATAATGCTAATTATATTTTCCAAATCTTTTTATGAATACCAATATTTATACAGTGCATAGAAAATGTGGATATTGTAAAAAGAATACTACTGTAGTTACACTTGACCACAAAAAAGATATTAATGTATATGAATCATATCATATAGATTTTATGGAAATAAAGGAATAAACAATGAAGAATATGGTGGAGACAATACATTTCGAGCAAATCATAAAGTAGCTTTACGATATGATAGAATATCTACTTTTGACGCATATCATCCGAACAAATTCACTGAACATTGATTACCTTCGTAGAATAACTCATAATCATAAATCTTACGATTAGAATACGTTTAGAAAAAGGTCCTTTTGAAAAACCCGGTGTCCCTAATACTTTTAGTATATATATATATATATATATATATATATATATATATATATATATATATATATATATATATATATATATATATATATATATACAGTATATATATGGGTACATATATACATACATATTTACATACATACTCGGTTACAATCAGTGTCAAGTTTTATAACTACTCGGTATCTCCCCGTCCATCGATAGGGGGGGAGAGGGATTGGTCATACCCTGGTAAGAAGAGTTGTAGTTGGGGGATGGAGGGGTTTAATCTGTGCGCGTGCGTAAGTTTGCATATTTATCTAAATATTTAGCCCTCATTTTTTACGGGTCACGTACACTAGTATATACATAATTCTCACGGTACAGTATTGGTAAGCCTTCAAAGTTACCTATAGTAGAGGGCGTTATGTCACCAAAAAAAGCTACGAGGAAATTATTGGTTTATTTTTGGCATCACAGCTATTTTTGTTCTATACCATCCTAGGAATAAAATGAGACATGATGCAATTTTTTCCTTCCAGAATTGAGGTCAATGGGCTAGGTCACAGTTATGACTTATTTCGCTAAATGTAACTAACTCATACCGCAAGTGAAAACCAGTTTACACATCATATTGTTTTAATATCAATTATGTGTGCCTGTTTGCATGAAGTTTAGTGTGTTTTATGATAGTAATTGTTTGTGATGATTATAGACTACATATGATGTCATTTTTCTCTCGTCAAACCAAAAGTGCGACTAGTGAACTGGTGAACCGATAAGCATGAGAATAATTGAAAGATCCTGAAGTGAGGTTTATTTATGATTTGCCAAGAGTCAAGAAGAGCATTGGGTAAAACCTCAGCAGAGATGGCGACTAACCGAACATCAGTGAACATTGCATGGAGCTTGCACATCATCCCTTATGACCAACAAACTGAGCCGGCACAGAAAAGGCTATCTGGAACCTAAGCCCATACAATATTGAGATGCTGCAAAGTAAAGGTATGAAAAAACATTGTGCTAAGAAAAAGCATTCTGCTTCTAAAAACAAAAGGAAGCTGTGATGCTTAGTTTCAGTTATCACTAAGGAGAGAAAAGTCGTACAGTAAAGCTCTTTACCAGATCTTCCTATGTATCTTTTGATAAGACAGTGTTTTCGGTAAGGACGAACAAGTCACGTTGACCATTGCACACAATACTGTCAACAAACCAATGGGTCTTGGGTTCTGAAAAAGCACTTGAGTAATGCCATAAATCAAGATGACACCGACGAGATATATGTAGAGTATCACTCGAGGTGTTGGTTAAATTTATTTCAAAATTTAGGCCTTGAGTCCAGCATTGGGGCATCAAGGCCATTCAGCGCTATATAATGCAAATTAATGAACCATAACCGTACTCTCATAACATTTGGTATCATTTTAACATATAAAATCTATCACAACTTTCATACAATAACATCTAAATGTGTAATAAAAGGGCATTAAAAAGGGTTACAAAAACAGATGAATAAAATAATTAAAGCTCATCATATAAACCAATACTCTATAAATTGTTTCAGATATAGGGTTTCACAATTTTCCCCCAATATATCTCTTAAAGGATTTTCCTGAAGTATATGTGTCCTCCTCTGAAGATTAAAAACAGGACAATCGACTAAAATGTGTTTTATACTTATTGTCACTTGACAGGTATTATAAAGAGGGGCCTGTCTCCCTTTACCCCTCTTCATTGAATAATTGTGGGTTGCATGTGTATGACCAATACGCAGTCTGATTAAAATGAGGTTATCCCTCCTACTTGTAGAATTACAAGATGACCATTTATCCACCAAAGGGTGGTGTTGGGTGTATGATGTTGACTCTGTTCTAGGCAAGTTGCAAAAGGAATTAAGTCTGTGGCAGAGAGGGTTCAAGAAGATAGAGCTCAGCTTGCTGTAAACATAAAAATTTTCAACGTCTTGAAAATCTTGCTACAAGAGGGTTCCGTTCTCAATATGACTTCACTGGAATCAACATACATAACAAGACAGACAGAGAACAAGTAGAAAGAGGTGGATTTCAGCAAGCCAACAAAGTGCAATGAGTCACAGAGTTTTTTTTTTCTTCTGAAAACCCACAAGGAGGATGCAGTACATCAAGCTTCAGAAATACAGACATTCCATCAAACGACATGGCTGCTGTGGTCAGAATTGCAAGGACACTCCACAAGGACATTGCAGATGGAGCCAAGAAACCACGGAAATTTGCTTGGCCATTCAATGACAAAGAATCATATGTTTTTCAGTTAGTGTTCTCTTTCCTCATATGGTTCATTGTAGGACCAACAGACAACTTCACAATAAATCTCGAAAATGTTAAGTGCATTAGCAACTTTTGTGGACTCCAAACTTCATCATGTAATCATTCATATCTGATAGACAAGCGAGGTACAACCCTTTGGAAGAAGTTGTACATTTTAAGACTTGTCCAGGATGGCAGCTGCAATGGGCAATTGGAATCGCTATTCATCAATCGACTTGAAGCAAAAACCTGATTGATTTAATCCATGTCTTTGGTTTGTGTGTACATTATCCTGGAATACTAAGATGGAAAATCAGCTAGCCAACTTAGTCACAGAAAGGATGACTGATGATCACATGTACATACCACCAGTAGACTTTTGTGAAGACATGTTGGATGGAAAGAGGACCGCTCATGCAACTGTCACAGTTGTTTACCAACAGCACCTCGAAGGGGACACAATGGTACAGAGTCAATACATATAGGGTCTGTTCAACTCAGGCGGTGGGGGCGGAGCTAATGCCGTGACGTCATTGGAGGTGTTTGGCCAATTTTCTCCATTGAATTAACATAGGAGTCTTTAGTTTTTATTTATTTAATCCATTGCATGGCATGTTAGATCCATTTTTTAAAAGATTTTACATGCATGATGTTTGTCTAATACCCAGAGTGTCATTTATTTACCAAACATTGTTTTATTTCCAAAAGATATAGCAAATTTAATAGAGATAATTAGTATATTTATTCGTTGTTTTTGCTATTCATTTGCTAACCTATATACTGGTTTGTTGTATTCTCTTTAAGCTCATTTTCAAAATAGGAGAACTTAGTTCAATTTTTTTCTCTCTCTCGGGTAATAATATTTTCAAGATTATAGATAATTGTTAAAAAAGCTTTTAATTTTTTCGGTGTTTTAATGTCATTTTTAAGAAAATTTATTTTCATTGATGATAAAAGCTAGAAACATAATGCTAATTATATTTTCCAAATCTTTTTATGAATACCAATATTTATACAGTGTATAGAAAATGTGGATATTGTAAAAAGAATACTACTGTAGTTACACTTGACCACAAAAAAGATATTAATGTATATGAATCATATCATATAGATTTTATGGAAATAAAGGAATAAACAATGAAGAATATGGTGGAGACAATACATTTCGAGCAAATCATAAAGTAGCTTTACGATATGATAGAATATCTACTTTTGACGCATATCATCAGAACAAATTCACTGAACATTGATTACCTTCGTAGAATAACTCATAATCATAAATCTTACGATTAGAATACGTTTAGAAAAAGGTCCTTTTGAAAAACCCGGTGTCCCTAATACTTTTAGTTTATATATATATATATATATATATATATATATATATATATATATATATATATATATATATATATATATATATATATATATATATATATATATATATATATATATATATATATATATACAGTATATATATGGGTACATATATACATACATATTTACATACATACTCGGTTACAATCAGTGTCAAGTTTTATAACTACTCGGTATCTCCCCGTCCATCGATAGGGGGGGAGAGGGATTGGTCATACCCTGGTAAGAAGAGTTGTAGTTGGGGGATGGAGGGGTTTAATCTGTGCGCGTGCGTAAGTTTGCATATTTATCTAAATATTTAGCCCTCATTTTTTACGGGTCACGTACACTAGTATATACATAATTCTCACGGTACAGTATTGGTAAGCCTTCAAAGTTACCTATAGTAGAGGGCGTTATGTCACCAAAAAAAAGCTACGAGGAAATTATTGGTTTATTTTTGGCATCACAGCTATTTTTGTTCTATACCATCCTAGGAATAAAATGAGACATGATGCAATTTTTTCCTTCCAGAATTGAGGTCAATGGGCTAGGTCACAGTTATGACTTATTTCGCTAAATGTAACTAACTCATACCGCAAGTGAAAACCAATTTACACATCATATTGTTTTAATATCAATTATGTGTGCCTGTTTGCATGAAGTTTAGTGTGTTTTATGATAGTAATTGTTTGTGATGATTATAGACTACATATGATGTCATTTTTCTCTCGTCAAACCAAAAGTGCGACTAGTGAACTGGTGAACCGATAAGCATGAGTATAATTGAAAGATCCTGAAGTGAAGTTTATTTATGATTTGCCAAGAGTCAAGAAGAGCATTGGGTAAAACCTCAGCAGAGATGGCGACTAACCGAACATCAGTGAACATTGCATGGAGCTTGCACATCATCCCTTATGACCAACAAACGGAGCCGGCACAGAAAAGGCTATCTGGAACCTAAGCCCATACAATATTGAGATGCTGCAAAGTAAAGGTATGAAAAAACATTGTGCTAAGGAAAAAGCATTCTGCTTCTAAAAACAAAAGGAAGCTGTGATGCTTAGTTTCAGTTATCACTAAGGAGAGAAAAGTCGTACAGTAAAGCTCTTTACCAGATCTTCCTATGTATCTTTTGATAAGACAGTGTTTTCGGTAAGGACGAACAAGTCACGTTGACCATTGCACACAATACTGTCAACAAACCAATGGGTCTTGGGTTCTGAAAAAGCACTTGAGTAATGCCATAAATCAAGATGACACCGACGAGATATATGTAGAGTATCACTCGAGGTGTTGGTTAAATTTATTTCAAAATTTAGGCCTTGAGTCCAGTATTGGGGCATCAAAGGCCATTCAGCGCTATATAATGTAAATTAATGAACCATAACCGTACTCTCATAACATTTGGTATCATTTTAACATATAAAATCTATCACAATTTTCATACAATAACATCTAAATGTGTAATAAAAGGGCATTAAAAAGGGTTACAAAAACAGATGAATAAAATAATTAAAGCTCATCATATAAACCAATACTCTATAAATTGTTTCAGGTATAGGGTTTCACAATTTTCCCCCAATATATCTCTTAAAGGATTTTCCTGAAGTATATGTGTCCTCCTCTGAAGATTAAAAACAGGACAATCGACTAAAATGTGTTTTATACTTATTGTCACTTGACAGGTATTATAAAGAGGGGCCTGTCTCCCTTTACCCCTCTTCATTGAATAATTGTGGGTTGCATGTGTATGACCAATACGCAGTCTGATTAAAATGAGGTTATCCCTCCTACTTGTAGAATTACAAGATGACCATTTATCCACCAAAGGGTGATGTTGGGTGTATGATGTTGACTCTGTTCTAGGCAAGTTGCAAAAGGAATTTGCAGTCTGTGGCAGAGAGGGTTCAAGAAGATAGAGCTCAGCTTGCTGTAAACATAAAAATTTTCAACCTCTAGAAAATCTTGCTACAAGAGGGTTCCGTTCTCAATATGACTTCACTGGAAACAACATACATAACAAGACAGACAGAGAACCAGTAGAAAGGGGTGGATTTCAGCAAGCCAACAAAGTGCAATGAGTCACAGAGTTTTTTTCTGAAAACCCACAGGCAGGATGTAGTACATCAAGCTTTAGAAATACCAAACATTCCATCAAACGACATGGCTGCTGAGGTCAGAATTGCAAGGATACTCCACAAGGACATTGCAGATGGAGCCAAGAAACCACGGGAATTTGCTTGGCCATTCAATGACAAAGAATCCTATGTTTTTCAGTTAGTGTTTTCTTTCCTCATATGGTTCATTGTAGGACCAACTGACAACTTCACAATAAATCTCAAAAATGTTAAGTGCATCAGCAACTTTTGTGGACTCCAAACTTCACCATGTATTCATTCAAATCTGATAGACAAGCGAGGTACAACCCTTTGGAAGAAGTTGCACATTTTAAGACTTGTCCAGGATGGCAGCTGCAATGGGCAATTCGAATCGCTATTCATCAATCGACTTGAAGCAAAAACCTGATTGATTTAATCCATGTCTTTGGTTTGTGTGTACATTATCCTGGAATACTTAAGATGGAAAATCAGCTAGCAAACTTAAGCCTACCTGACACTTGCGCGCATTTTTGCCACGCACTGTTCACGACCAGTTCACTCCAGTTCGCGCATTATTCACGACAAGTTCACGTGACGTTCACACCATGGCACGAATTGGCACGCCTAGTTCACGAGAAGTTCACGACACGTTCATGCAAGTTCGCGCATCATTCCGCATCGTTCCCGCATCGTTCACGCCAGTTCACGAATTGGCCACTCCATATGAAAACGGGGCTTCTTCAACCCGAGGACATTCTTGGATTGGCTTCGGAAGAGACAACAATGCTTTCTGTCAGAGACACCATTGCATTGAGGAGAAGAAACGTATCTTTTTCATTTGTATTTTTTGTTGCCCTTCATTTTTGTTTCAATAAGAAAGCATTTGATTTACATATAAATAGCAGAAATAAAATATGTACAAGTATTAAGAAAGCATTTTATTTTAACATTAAAAGCAGCAAACATGAAAAGTTTTTAGGCTGTTGATTTTAAGGTAATAGAGAAAAAAAGTGTGTTGAAATAAGAAATCATTTTATTTTTACATTAAAACAGCAAACAGAAAACATTTGTTTTGCTCTTCATTTTAAGGTAATAAAGAAGAATAAGTATGTTGATGAAATAAAACATCATTTTATTTTTACATTCAAACAGCAAACTTAAAAATTTCTTGGGTTTATTTTTCAGTTAATTTTTATTTAAAACAAAAGTTTTGGCTCTTGATTGGTAATAGAGGAAAATAAGTGTGTGCATGAAATAAGACATCATTTTATTTTTAAATTCAAACAGCAAATATAAACAATTATTAGGTTTATATTTTTCTTTCCTTTTCATTAATTTTTTCGTTTCCTTTTTGTTTCTCTTCATTATAAAGTTATAGAAATAGTTTGAAATAAGATATCATTTTTTTTTTCACATTAAAACAGCAAATATAAAAATTTATTAGGTTTATTTTTCTTTCCTTTTCATTAATTTTTTCGTTTCCTTTTTGTTTCTCTTCATTATAAAGTTATAGAAATAGTTTGAAATAAGATATCATTTTTTTTTTCACATTAAAACAGCAAATATAAAAATTTATTAGGTTTATTTTTCTTTCCTCTTCATTAATTTGTTCGTTTCCTTTTTGTTTCTCTTCATTATAAAGTTATAGAAATAGTTTGAAATAAGATATCATTTTTTTTCACATTAAAACAGCAAATATAAAAATTTTATTAGGTTTATTTTTCTTTCATTTTCATTATTTTTTTCGTTTCCTTTTTGTTTCTCTTCATTATAAAGTTATAGAAATAGTTTGAAATAAGATATCATTTCTTTTTCACATTAAAACAGCAAATATAAAAATTTATTAGGTTTATTTTTCTTTCCTTTTCATTAATTTTTTCGTTTCCTTTTTGTTTGTCTTCATTATAAAGTTATAGAAATAGTTTGAAATAAGATATCATTTTTTTTCACATTAAAACAGCAAATATAAAAATTTATTAGGTTTATTTTTCTTTCCTTTTCATTAATTTTTTCGTTTCCTTTCTGTTTCTCTTCATTATAAAGATCACGCCACTTCCCGCATCGTTCACTCCAGTTCATGCCAGTTCCCGCACTGCTCACTCCAGTTCACTCCAGTTCGCGCATCGTTCACGACTATTTCACGACTATTTTGTGCGTGCTAATGCGTGCCACAAACTTTAAACATTTCAAAGTTCTGGGAACGCATTGCACGCACTGGCACGCGAGTTCCAGCACTGTTCACGACATTTTCACGACTCGTTCACGCGAGTTTGCGCATCAATGCGTGCCAGTGCGTGCCACGAATGCGTGCAAGTGTCAGGTACCCTTTAGTCACAGAAAGGATGACTGACGATCACATGTACATACCACCAGTAGACTTTTGTGAAGACATGTCGGATGGAAAGAGGACCGCTCTTGCAACTGTCACAGTTGTTTACACCTCAAAGGGGACACAATGGTACACAGTCAATACAGATAGGATCTGTTCAACTCAGGTGGTGGGGGCGGAGCTAATGCTGTGACGTCATTGAAGGTGTTTGGCCGATTTTCTCCATTGAATTAACATAGGAGTCTTTAGTTTTTATTTATTTAATCCATTGCATGGCATGTTAGATCCATTTTTTAAAAGATTTTGCATGCATGATGTCTGTCTAATACCCAGTGTCATTTATTCAACAAACATTGTTTTATTTCCAAGATATAGCAAATTTAATAGAGATAATTAGTATATTTTTTCGTTGCTTTTGCTATTCATTTGCTAACCTATATACTGGTTTGTTGTATTCTCTTTAAGCTCATTTTTAAAATAGAACTTAGTTCATTTTTTTTTCTCTCTCTCAGGTAATAATATTTGTTAAGAAAGCTTTTAATTCTTTCGCTGTTTTTATGTCCTTTTTAAGAAAATTTATTTTCATTGATGATAAAAGCTAGAAACATAATGCTAATCATATTTTCCAACTCTTTTTATGAATACCAATTTTTATACAATACATAGAAAATGTGGATAGTGTAAAAAGAATACTACTGTAGTTACACTTGACCACAAAAAAGATATCAATGTATGGATCATTTGTAGTTAATGAAAGTGAGGAAATGCTATCGACTCACAAAGTCATTGACATTGCATGGCTCCTATCAACTAGGATCCTACGTTCAAATAACCAACTTGGAGTGCATACAACTCTTTGCTTTCAAAGTTACAGCCACTAACACAAGTAACAGTTCTACACCTTGTCACAGCTCCAGTAACAGCTTGGTTAACATTTTCGACTATATTAAAACATACTCAGAAGCTCAACACTGAAATAGATGGACTTAATACCGAACACTCATCACTCTTGGTCGTTAAATGTTAGTTGTGCTAAATCACAATGTACACCACGATGTTCATATAAACAAAATTACATGTTCAGCACAGAAATGTGTCAGTGTGGAATAGACGCGGCAGATTGCCAGAACATAGCTGATTACAGAGGAATGACGATTGGTGATTTGTCAGATTATGATAAATAAACCTAATGAACACTTAAGCCCAATTCACACAACCCGTTTTCTTTACGACAGGCTGGCCGTCGCGTCGGTTAAAGGCCGATTCACACGACCCGTTTTCTTTCCGACAGGCTCGCCGTCGGTTAAGCGGCGTCTAGGTTTCTTACGTGTATTCAAATGCAACTGTTCACACGACCCGTCAGGCAGACGGCGGCCCTCGGACGTCGCCCTTCCGAGGCGGCTCGGCTTTCTTCCCAAGAAACCCCGACCGGTTTGACGGACGTTAGCCACCCGTCCCAACCCGCGGGTGGATGATGTTTTGTGTGAACGAGGACCTGTATTGTACCCGTTCGTTTCGTGGCCTACAACCCTGACTTTTCCTCATAGTATAGTCATAGAAATTAGTTAGTTTATTGTTGACACCATGTATTAGAGGTTAATTGAACTTTTTCAAGGGTATGAGGAGATGTTTGACATGGCAAACAAGATGTATAGAAATAATTTACATGAATAAAAGATATGGAAAATGACTGGAGAGGCATTAAATAAAACAAGTAAGTTTATCGCAATTTTAATATTCATGGCATAGTGCATAAAGTATTATGAAGTTGCATAACTTATTTTATCAACACAGTTATCAACCAACATCTTAAAGTGTCAAAATTATCGTAATTTACTCGGTCCCCACGTGACAGAGTCTAAGTAAACAATGAAAACCGCGCGCTGGTAAACGGATACGAAACGCCTCGTGTGAATGTACAACATTTTGACGGCGGTTAGCCACCACCCAGCCTGTCGGAAAGAAAACGGGTCGTGTGAATCGGCCTTAACCCATCTTGGGTTAACCAGCGTCTAGCTATCTTACGTGTATTCAAATGCAACTGTTCACACAACCCGTTAGGCTGACGGCGGCCCTCGGTCGTCAACCGACCGAGTCGGCTCGGCTTTCTTCCCAAAAAACCTGCTCCAGTTTGATGTTTCGTGTGAATGAGGACCTGTATCGTACGCGTTCGTTTCGCGGCTTACAGCCCCGACTTTTCCTCATAGTAGAGTCATAGAAATTAGTTAGTTTGTTGTTGACACCATGTATTAGAGGTTAATTGAGCTATTTCAAGGGTATGAGGAGATGTTTGACATGGCAAACAGCATGTATAGAAATCATTTACATAAAGAAAAGATATGGAAAATGACTGGAGAGGCATTAAATAAAACAGGTGAATTTATCATAATTTTTATATTCTTGGCATGGTGCATGAAGCTTAATGAAGTTGCATAACTTATTTTATCAATACAGTTATCAACCAATTTCTTACAGTGTCAAAATTATCGTAATTTACTCGGTCCTTACGTGACAGAGCCTAAGTAAACAATGAAAACCGCGCGCGGGTAAACGGATATGGAACGCCTCGTGTGAATGTACATTTCGACAGCGGTTAGCCACTGGCCAGCCTGTCGGAAAGAAAACGTATCGTGTGAATCGGCCTTTACTTGTAGGCCCCGTACATGGTTACATAATAATGAACTTATACGAAGTAGATCAGAATTGCTTTCATTTTCAGTACACCAAACTGTTGATTCTTATTTTATTAGATGAACGAAAAGTCAGAAACTGGCTCTGTCAGTCACGTTTCTCTTGAATATACACACCCATAATGTAAACATGTAATGCAGTCAATGCTTATATGATCAATTACCTTTTAACCCTGGATAGGTACGGTGGGTCGTTTGCGACCCCGAGCGTCAAAAAAAAACAGGTTTTTCTCACGTGACTCACCCCTGTGACTGAATTTGTGGGTGATCGACCTGCAGGAGGTGTCTCCCCTACACGCTCTAGTAGTGTCCAGATGTGCATTGCTGTAGCTGTACTCCTTCCCCGATTTCTGAGACGCATCGGGGTCGTTCGCGTCCGAGTTTACCCTTCTGAGGTAGTTTGCATAATTATCAAAGTTATTACGTATTATGAAATTGTCGTAGAATGGTGCAACTTGTATAGGTTATCAGTTGTGGAAAGTCTTGGTGGATTGTTTGGCTACCATGTGCATGTTTTTTTTTTTAGTTAAAATGTCGTTCATCACCACGAGGACCATTTTACCGCGAGTGCCCCTTTTTCATTTTTTTTTCATTTTTTTGCCAAGTCATTTTTCCGTAAGATATTGCCAAATAGTGTCGTAAAACTTTTGCTTGTTTAGTGTTGGAAAGTGTGTCTAGATGATCTGGCTACCCATGCATGACTTTGTTTTTGTCAGATACGACGTAGTTATTGGTATATTGGGTATTTAACTGCGGTTACCAATTTCTGTTTTTTTTTCAATATTTGTAAAAATTACTACGTAGTAAGGAATTGCCGTATATTATTCATTTTTTTTTCATGTTTATGTGTTAGAAAGTGTGCCTTGATTGTTGGGCTAACACGTGCATGTCTTTTTTTTTATCTGAGATGTCGTATATTAGAATGTCGGGCATTTTACCGCGAGTGTCCCTTTTTCATTTTTTTTCATTTTTTTGCCAAGTCATTTTTCCGTAAGATATTGCGAAATAGTGTCGTAAAACTTTTGCTTTTTTAGTGTTGGAAAGTGTGTCTAGATGATCTGGCTACCCATGCGTGATTTTGTTTTTGTCAGATACGACGTAGTTATTGGTATATTGGGTATTTAACTGCGGTTGCCAATTTCTGTTTTTTTTTCAATATTTGTAAAAATTTACTACGTAGTAAGGAATTGCCGTATATTATTGATTTTTTTTTCATGTTTATGTGTTAGAAAGTGTGCCTTGATGGTTGGGCTAACACGTGCATGTCTTTTTTTTTATCTGAGATCCCGTATATTAGAATGTTGGGCATTTTTCCGCGAGTGCCCCTTATTATTTGTTTTGCATTTTTTTGCTTAGTCATGTTACCGTAAGGAATTGGCAAGTAGTGTCGCAAAACTTATATTTTTATAGTGTTGGAAAGTGTTTCTAGATGATCTGGCTACCCATGCCTATTTTTTTTTTAGCCAGATATGGCATATATATAAGTATGTGTTCGATTTTCCTGTGATTGCCATTTTTTCGTTTTTTCCCATTTCTTTCAAAATTACTACGTACTAAGGAACTATCACAGAGTAATATTTCATTTATATGTTTATTTGTCGGAAAATATGCCTTGATGGTTTGCCTAGCACGTGGCTGAAATTTTTTTTTTCTGAAATGCCGTATATTAGAATGGCCATTTTTCCACGAGTCCCCCTTTTTATTTGTTTTGCATTTTTTTGCTTAGTCATGTTACCGTAAGGAATTGGCAAGTAGTGTCGCAAAACTTATATTTTTATAGTGTTGGAAAGTGTTTTTAGATGATCTGGCTACCCATGCCTATCTTTTTTTTAGCCAGATATGGCGTATATATAGGTATGTGTTCGATTTTCCGGTGATTGCCATTTTTTCGTTTTTTCTCAATTCTTTCAAAATTACTACGTACTAAGGAACTATCACAGAGTAATGATTCCTCTAGATGTTTATTTGTCGGAAAATTTTGTTTACTTTTTTTTTGATTGAATATCATCAAATTTTTTTAGCTAAAATATTGTTTTACATTTTTTTTTTTCGATTTTATTTCCTTCAAAAAAATTTTTTTGGGTCAGAATTTTAATTTTATAAACGTAAAATAATCGACAATTATCCAGCAACCCACCATACAATTTTTATGCATATCCAATAATAATTAGATTAGTAAATAACACCTTGAAATTGACATACCCTTCCTACATTTCAAGTGGCAGATTAGGGAGTCTGAGTCAGTGTGGTTGGCGGCCATTTTGTGGACATATCCGAAGCGTAAGCTGCCCTATCTATATATATTCTTGTTCCCTATAGAATTTGTGATATTTTGGTATATTTTTACCTGCATAAATATCATATTATATATTAAATATATGTATTTTTTTACGAAATTTCCAAGTACTCAAAAAATTACCTTTAGATATGGCCCCTGATATAAATGTAATTTACAAAATAATGAAGATTTTTTTACATATTTCTATTTTAGGATAACATATGTTTATTCCCTAAAAAAATTAGCCACTTCCTATTTCATTTGGGTACCCAAAAAAATTCATGAAATTTGGACAATTTTTTTTGGCCAAAAAAAGTTACCCTTTTTTTCTCATTTCAGATCTTCACCTCCATGGGTCTGACTTCATCCAAAATACATCAAGATGTGTCCTAAACATTCAAGAATCAATTCCTAAAAGGATTTGTGTATATATGTATAAACTTTTTTTTTATGAATTTTTATGTCAGGTCTTTTTTTTTTTCTACTTAATTTTTTAAAATATTTATAATAAATAGTTTTTCTGCAGATGAGTAGTATTTATCTTTACAGTTGTTTTAAGCATTCATTGAAGTTTTTTTTGGCAAAAGAAAAAAGGAGGTTACTGCAAAAACTGATTTTTCAAGAATTTTTTTTGGCGTCGGGGTCGTTCGCGTCCGAGTATACCCTTAAAGGGGTGTCCGAGGACCGTACCTATCCAGGGTTAAATTTCTTATACTATGGCACATCTATAAAGAATTGAAATTTTTATGAATAGAATAGTTCATAGTTTTATTTGCATACAAAGAACACCTGATTAAGAAAATTTGTAACGGATTCACTGTGTATATATGAGTAAATTTAAACAAACTTATTGCCGTAAAAATAATTTGGTGTACATTACTTATTATTTTGTTGTCATATAAAGAGTAATCAAAACTAGTTATATATTTCAGAACTAAAGGGAATTCATGTTTGTATTACATAATTGTATGCTCTATAAAATGACTGAAAGACGTAAAAAATATTGCTCTGTGATTTATTGTCTATTTTCGTATTTTAGCACCAATGGCTGAAAGAAGCAAGCTCCCACAATTGCTTGAAGATTAATAAATATCAATTCTTAATGAAATATTACTGTGTAAACTTAAGTGTAAAAAAAAGTAATGATCTTTATTTATTTTTGGCGCCATTTTTTTTTTATTGTTGCATACAAATATCACATATATTTTTAAATAATTACTATATTTGAGTTATTCTGTTCATTATCTTTCATTTGATACCAATACTGTTAGCGTTTGTTCCATTAAAAAAAAAAATCGCGATAATAACGGAAATCAAATTCATGCCAAGATCACATTTTTGGTCCCAAAAATCCTTCAACGTTGTTTGTCAATGGTTTTTGTCAAAGATCAAAATTTTAATGTTATCCAAAGATAAAAAAAAAAAAAAATCAACGAATTACATATAAGCCTGCACTACTAGGTAACATTCTGCATACAGTTTATAAAAAAAAAAAAAAATTGATAATAATTGCAGCGTTAATATCAGCTGATCCCAGGTGTCCTCCTTATGAACAAGATAATTAGGTAAAGCCACCAGTCTTTTGTGTCCCTCCATGGTCGGCTCGAGCCTTTTTAAGAAGCATTTTAATGCAGTAGGGATAGAGACTTAATGAAAAAAGTATTAAGTGAAAACGAGAGAAGAGAAGGAATCTAAATATATACGAACATCATGATAAATGAAATAGGGTTACAGAAAGATATTAAATGTAACTGACCCGAGAGGAGTGTGAGGACGTGCGTAAATAGGAAACGTCTGGAATCCCAGAATATTTGATCACAGTAGAGAAAAGCCTAACACACGTCCAATATAGATGATTCATTGTCATAAGGGCACTTATGCTACAGAGAGAGAGAGAGAGAGAGAGAGAGAGAGAGAGAGAGAGAGAGAGAGAGAGAGAGAGAGAGAGAGAGAATGAAGTACATAATACTCCTTTCACTAGCAGGTGGGGAATATATACATATATATATATATATATATATATATATATATATATATATATATATATACATATATATATATATATATATATATATATATATATATATATATATATATATATATATTGTGTATGTATACAACAACAAATGCAGCCATTTCTAGTCCACTGCACGACAAAGGCAATGAAATGTTCTTAGTTATACCTGGGGTTTGGCGAGTTTTTATCATCGCACTGGGCACTGCAGATTGGTGATGGTGAGAGTTTTGGTCGCTCACACCAAACCAAACTAGTATGGATAACTCTGATTAGTACAGCTTTGCTGATCATGGCGACGGGCAATACTTTTCACCACGTTACTGCCATTACGAAAGGGTAAATATATATATATATATATATATATATATATATATATATATATATATATATATATATATATATATATTCATTTATATATATATTATATATTTATATATATCTATATATATATATTTATATATATATATATATATATATATATATATATATATATATGTATGCATGTATATATATATATATATATATATATATATATATATATATATATATATATATATATATACGTGTGTGTGTGTGTGTGGGTATACACATAGGCCTATGTGGGTGTTTAATATAAATAACTGCTTCCATTATCTTTATTACCATTATTATTATCATTGCAAGCTGATCTTCAACTTTTATTATTATTATTATTATTATTATTATTATTAGCAAAGCTACAGCCCCTGTTGGAAAATCAAGATGCTATAAGCCCAAGGGCTCCAACAGGGAAACATAGCCCATGGAGGAAAGTATGTAAGGATATAATTAAGCTATAGGAGAAATAATGAAAAATTTAAATCAAATATTTCAAGAACAGTAGAAACATTAAAACAAATCTTCCATATATAAACTAAAAAGCGACTTATGTCAGCCTGTTTAAATAAAAACATTTGCTGCAAGTTTGAACTTTTGAAGTTCTACCGAGTCTACTACCGATTAGGAAGAACATTCCACAACCTAGTCACAGCAGAAATAAAACTTCTATAATGCGGTATAGTATTGAGCCACATGATGGAGAAGACTTGGCTATTAGAATTAATTGCATACCTAGTACTACGGTAAGGATGGAAAGGTAAAATGCTACAAGCCCAAAGGTTGCAATAATGATAAGGCAGATAAGTAAATTATGAAGACTGCGGATATCAACCTACTAAAAAATTGCATTTAGTTTGAACTTTTGAATCTCCGTCGATTCAAATGAATACAAAGGAAAGCGGTTTCAAATTTTAGTTACCACCGGAATAAAACTTTTATAACATAGTTGGTATTGTTATCGTAATTGAAAGGGATAACTGTTGAAATTAATTCAATCTCTACACTCTAGCACTTGTTACGTCTAAATATAAAAATCACATAATTGTAAAAAAAAAAAAATGTTATACCACATATCCAACTTTCCAAATGAACGTTCCAAAGATTAAAGCTAAAACAATTCAAGATAAAAGCCCGGGGGTGACATTCAAAAATAAAAATAGTCAGGAATGTAAGGCAAATATCGAGGAGACTGACTTAGAAAGTTAGATAGACAGATATATAGATATAAATAGTCTTAAACATTAGAATATGGTGAAAACGAGCTCCTAGGAAAAAACATTCTCTATAAATCTTGAAATAATACAATCGCGAATGACGTGTGGAATTCAAGATAAGTTATGCGTTAAATGACAACCAATCGATGCCGATTTCAATGTATCAAAGAAAAATCACAGTATTGAAATCAATTAAAAAAAAAAAATCAAGGTTTCAAACGACTGTGTAGGTAAAGCCGTATAATTGCTACACCCTTCAATCTCCATATTTTTATTTAACCTTAACTTTTAAATCTTTTTAGTCACCAAGTTAAAAAATTCCCGTTTGTTTTACAAATATATATTGCGAACAAATCACATGTATATGGCAGAGGGTATACAAGTAATCGTATAAGGTTGAATCAAGTTTAATTCATCATTAAGGGCAAAATTTTAATGTAACTTCTAGCTTAAAGAGGCATCATTATCCAGCATCATTCGTCCAGGTGTATAAATAAGATTCAAACACAACTTCATTATAATTGCTGATCAAATCCATAGGTCTCTGGGAAGTTATAATGAAATACGTTCTCTTCTTTAGGCTTATCTATTTGTTTGAGTGCTTTATTGAATATTGTAATTTATGCAAATGTTTCACGCTCTCTTGGCTTACGAAGTTCAGGCGCTGCTGTATCATAGACCTTCAATAAGATCATTTCTATTTCTCGTCGCCTTTAAAAATGTACATATTGAAGTAACAAAGCTTGTTCTAGAAAAGACGGTATGAATAAGTGATTTTGATTATGTAAATTGAACCGCTTTCCCAATCTGAGATGGTGAAAGTTATAATTAACGCAACTCTCAGAGAAATCTTGTTATTCGACACCTAATTTATGCATCCACTTTACTCCATGAAATGTGACTGAGATTTGCCGTTTCTAAGGTTGCACTAATTTTCTGGGGGTGGAGTCATATATAACTTGATCAATATTTCATGATATTAGGTGTTACAAATTACCTTTCAGGATCCTCCTTCCGATCATATTGCTGTAGTTATTAAAGCTATGACTTTGGAAAAAAAAAAATCAGTAATTCCGCAGAGTGACAAATTGGTGTAAAATTAACTGATCCCACCAAATACTCTCCCTCTCTCTCTTATCCTTTGTTTGTGGCATATATCGATTAGATCCTGTTTTACTTCTCCGTTCAATACTAATTAGTACAGGCAAACCACAATGGATGATAAAGAAATAGAAAATTTCAAACATAACGCTTCAATATTTTGAATGAATATTTAAATAAACTTATATGAAATACAAAGTTATGGTGAGAATTTACGTTGCGCATAAAAAAAAAAAAACAATCAGGAGTATGATTTATATTCATACTAGCAAATTAAAATGCAGGCAGCTAGCCGAGATATGTAGTGAAAGACAATAACAACATATGACTGTTGTCCGAGACAATGATTAAAGTGAAAATTCAATGTACAGGGTGTAATGACATAAACACATGTTTAACACTACTATCGCTAACACAACACACGAGTCAAGCAAGATGGATGTGTGCATAAAACTAATGTCATAGGTTGATGGGGAGGAGCCGCAAACATACACTAGTATAAAATTCTGTCTAATTTCTAGAGGTCAAATATATATCAAACCAAGGGATTTCTCACCTCCGTCTTATGTTATTTCAATATCGAATGAAAAGTCATCACGTTGCGCGTTGCCTCACTGAATCCCCCTCTGCTGATCACATCATTTATTTGTTGCTTTGCCCAAGACTGGTCTTTGGGGATAATGAAATAGAGAGACGAGGCAAGCGTAAACAGTCAAAGAGACCAATGCCAACACCAAATTTCTGTGGCAGACAAATAATTACACAGATAATAGCAAGTATTTTGCTGCCCGACTGGTCCCGATTTCTGCCACTGTGGTGCTGAAAATATGTGACATCATAATAGGCCATTAGTATTATTGTATGTGCCTACTGGGCCGACTACCCTTATGGGAATGGTTACTTGTCTTTCTTCGGATGGTCTACAGTAATCTGTCGACGGCTGTGCAAGTTTCTAATTTAGGTGTAGCCTCCTAACGACCCGTGCAGTGTCCGAGGCCATGGGGTATGCACCTCTATTATTATGCTCTCGGAGGTTCTGACTATCTCCTATCAGCCATACTGTCCTGTGTCATAAGAGAAAGACAATCCCCACATGAGCCTCGGTTGTTTGTATAAGAACAGGAAACCTGGGATCTTGTATGCAACCAGTCTACAGGTTATAGAATGCTACTAAGTAGGAAATATAGAAGTATGATAAATGATAGATAAAAATTACTGAGAAGGAGATGGAAATCAAAACTGGCACACTCAGGGATTTTACGTATGATAGAAGATATTGTCCAGAGCAGAGTCAATAGCCAGAGGATACAGCTCTTGACACCATAAATTCGTATCTTTAGTGCCATTTTTTCCCTTTAAAGTTCTGGTATCCATTCGAAATAGGTGAAACACAACAGGACTGAGACCCTAAGATAATAATAGGCATTGGAGGAGGTAGAACAACTAGGATATGAAAGATTTCACCATTTGCAATCATAGGAGGAGTGCTTCAAAAAGTAATTCTCATACGGTTTAATGTTGAAAAAAAAGCTCAACGGTTGGTCTCGATTGCAACATAGTGGTCCTCTTATGCAGTCATTGTACGATTGAAGAGACCTCCTTAGGGAGGAAAATCTCGGGAGTTGGAGAAGGATTCATATTAGTATGACGTTATATGGTATATTTTACAGGACAATGAGGGAAACACTTCCGGATAACTCTTTCATATTAACAAGTGAACAATATCAACACATTAAGAGAGAAATTTTATGACTACTGGGAGATGAGAAAGTGTATTAAGGTGGATGTGATTAGCCATCCCATCTACTGGGAATGAACCATACCCAGACGTGTGATGCCTTCTGAAACAACACCATTGAGAAAATAAGATGATATTGCATCATTATACAACTACACATATTCTAATATATATATATATATATATATATATATATATATATATATATATATATATATATATATATATATATATATATATAATGTATATATATATATATATATATATATATATATATATATATATAATGTATATATATATATATATATATATATATATATATATATATATATTATATATATATATATATATATATGTGTGTGTGTGTGTTTGTATTTATATAAGAATATGGTTCTTTGTTTGCTTGTGGACACCGTTGTCCACACAAGGCAAAGCTATCTTTGAAGGGTCACTGGCACAGCTCTATGACAAACAACAATCTTCCGACAATCTTTGCCATATTAGGTCTGGATCGTAATTATCACCATCCTCATCATCAAAAAAAAAAGATAATTTTAAGTTAATTCCAAGAACCGTACCAGTCGTCACCTTCCCAATCTTATATTTTTTCGAATAGTCAAGCTCAAGTTTTATATTAGCCACATCGCCATCTAATCCGGCATTCAGACAACACTCCTATGTATTCAAATATCAATTAAACAATCGCACAGGACACTTGCTAACATCTTAACCTAGCTAACAAGAAAATTTAAACAAACAACTTTCAATTAATCCACTAGTTTATCTTGCTACAAAAAATAATTGCACTAACTACTCTCTCTCTCTCTCTCTCTCTCTCTCTCTCTCTCTCTCTCTCTCTCTCTCTCTCTCGCTGAAGGATTTAGCAAATGAAAAGAAAAACACGTAAGAAAAAAATCCTTCAACTTAACTATTCACTGAGCGCATCATATTATAGTTTCCTCAATATTATCATAACGTAAGGTTGCTAGTCCTACTCTTTATCCCAAAAATGTTCGAGTCAATATTGGAACATTGTCGGTCTTATTATTTAGATGTAGGGAAGTTTTCGTGATACTCGCCCATTTTTGTATTCATGGAAGTATCTTAATTACTTGCCTAATGATTTGTAACACAATCACTATAGTGTGTCTTTATAATTTGCTTATCTTCTTTTCCTATATATCTATTTTTTCTCTTTATCCGTGAGAGAGAGAGAGAGAGAGAGAGAGAGAGAGAGAGAGAGAGAGATAGAGAGAGAGAGAGAGAGAGAGAGATAAATGTGAATGGCTTAAAATATTATGAGTTTTAAAGCAATGTGAATGTCTGGATACTTTAAGACACGGAACAACCTGGCCAACAAAGGGGAAGAATTCCTTTGACTCTCCAGTCACAGCAATGCTGTTAGTCTCTAGCGATATAAGAAGAAAAGACTCGGGAATGGCAAATGTCTCTCAAATTGCTTCAGACACATTTGAAAGCTTCGAATATGAATTCGACGATAGACTTTCTCATGACGGAAATTTTCTTCGGTTGTGAAGGTCTTTCGTTGTTCAGACACTAAACGGAAGTGTTGGTTGTTAAGTCGCTGAACACCGAAGGGCGCAATTTCAGATGTTATGAATAGTCAAAATTACGCTGGGTATGGATGGAACTGAGTATAAAAAAGAGAGTATAGATTGTTAGAAATAATATCGGCTACTGAAATTTTATAATTCATTTATAATCAAGGAGTTTCGGGACTGAGAAGTGCAAAACCATTGGAAAGGATATCTTCACGGGTGGTCTCCATATGTGTATCTGTAATCAGATCAAGTCCTGGTATATCTTAGTTGAATAGAGAGAAGACATTAGATAGTTTACTCAATAAAATAAAATTTTTTAGTGAATATCTTATCCAAATGATATTTTAAACTTTTTTTAAATTCAAAGAAACACTACGTGTAGAAACATATGACAGCAGACCGGGAGGAAAAAGAAAATGCTTTGACAAGCGCTTTCGTGTTATTGTTACACCTCTTCATGGTCTTATGATTTTAAAATACTTTAAGAATACAAAGAAATCTCTGTGATGACGTACAAACAGAACAAAAATTAGCAAAATATTTATAAGCTGGTTGTTTAAAAATTTTGTTTTCCAGTACTTCATCCAGTTTGTACATACCTGAACTGCTGTTAAGCAGGTCTTAAAAAATTTTCTTAATTAAACATGTTTTAATGATATTTCGTTTAACAATATCTTAGCAAAATATAAGCTATTTAGCATCTTTCCAATTAATAGTATAGTTGTAATCAGTCAAATGCTGAAAAAGACTGCTGGCAATGTTACCCGTTCTTACATTATATTTGTGCTGTTTTAATCTAGTTTCTTGTGCTTTGACACTTTGCTCAATAAATTGTTTATTACACTGATTGCATAAAATTACATAAATACATCCACTCGTCTGTTTTGCAATTTTTTTTTCATCAATATATTTTTAATTGTGCTGTTTTTAAAAATTACCTTAGTTCCAAAAGGTTTCAAAATTCCAGTTAGAGGTACAAACTTAGAAAAAAAGGAAAAACAAGGAGTTTATTCACATTAAAATCCTTGTTGGAAACAAATCCACAATGAACAGTTTTCTTTGCCTTCTGACAGGTTTTGTTTATGAAATGTGATGGATACTTTAAGATAGATGTGATGTCGTGAATTTTCCCAAGCTCAGCTTCAAGGAAACCTGGACAGCTTTCCCGCAGTGCCCGTAAAACATGGAAGAAGAAAACAATCATTTTGGTTAATAGGTGATGATTAGAATAAGAACAAGATCCCATGGAACTTATGATAGGTCTAGCAGGAAAGTTTTATTTATGAGTTTAAATATACCATATAATTGTGGTAGCAAGGGACACGTTATGATGAATTTGGGTATCAACTGCTTATGATTGGAAAGTACACTCTTGATAGTTTTGTTAAAGGAAGCATTATCTTTATCTAATGGACTATTACGTAATTTTCCATAAGTCTGTTGATCATTGAGTAATTCATACATCTTATTATCATTATCAATTTTTTTTTCAGTATAGCTAAGGAATTTAACCCATCATAAGTTCTGTGGGCTCTTGTTTTTACAAACTATCTAAATGGCTGGTAAGTGAGCTATCACCTATTCATGGAACTATATCTGGATGGATTATGAAAAATAATGATTTTATTTGTAGGTTAAGGAGATTTTATTTTAATTATAATTCTAAGTTTTGATGTTAAATCACTTTTTTACAAAAGTACCAGTGAATGAATTACTGGAGTTTTTTAAAAGACGAATCGTCAAACGCATGTTTACTGTGGATACTGACTCTATTCTTAAACTTATAAAATTTTTATAAAAGGCCTCCGGTTTACTTTTAATGGTGAATTCTTTGAAAAAAAATTTGGCATGGCAATGGGCAATCCTCTATCTCCTTTGTTAAGCAATATTTACATGGACTTTTTTTTTAGACAAAGTACCTACCCATTATTCTATATGCAGCTATTTTTTTAGTCAAATATGTTGATGATGTATTTTGTGCTTGGGCCATTAATAAGGATGAAAAAGTTTTCCTAGCAGCCTTAAATACTCTGGTACCATCTATTGAGTTCTCATTGGAGATAGAAGTCGATAAGAAGCTTGCCTCTTTAGATGTTTTAGCATTCAGACAGGAAAGGTCTTTTAAATGTACTGTGTATAGAAAACTTACCAATATTAATTCTTATATATATTTACAAACTATCTAAATAGCTGATAAGTGAACTATCACCTATTCTCGGAACTATATCAGTATAGTCTATGAAAAGAATGAAGATTTCATTTGTAAGTTAAGTAGGTTTGATTTTAATTATGATTTTAACTAATTTGTAATTCGCTACTTTTTGTTCTGTTTCTACGTCATCGCAGAGGTTTTTTTGCATTCTTAATCTATTTTAAATCATAAGACCGCGAAGAGTTGTAATCATAACACGAAAGCACTTGCCAAATCTTCATGTTTTTCCCCTTCTACTGCCATCTTGAGACATCGGACGTTCCAGCGATTTGTCGTTAATATATGCATATATTCATTCACAAATACTTTAGCAATCGTAAATATAAGTAAACACACACAGATACATGCATATATATATATATATATATATATATGAATATATATACATATATATATACAGTATATATATATATATATATATATATATATATATATATATATATATACATATATATATATATATATATATATATATATATATCTAAATATATACTGTATATATATGTATACACACACACACATATATATATATATATATATATATATATATATGTATATATATATATATATATATATATATATATGTATTTGTATATATATATATATATAAATATATATATATATATATATATATAGAGAGAGAGAGAGAGAGAGAGAGAGAGAGAGAGAGAGAGAGAGAGAGAGAGAGAGAGAGAGAGAGAGAGAGAGATGTACTTCAGATATGTAATGTTTTACTTCAACAAAGCCCAAAATTTGCTCCGTTTGGAAAAAATGGATAACAGCAGCCACCAACTGTGCTGATTGATTCCAGACATGCACTACCCATTTTCTTCCAGCAGAAAAAAATAAATATTTTCCTGTTGTTTTACACTCTGGTTTTTCTTTTATTCCAATTTGTTCTCTTATATAATGCTATTCACTTATCCAGATCTTTGCATTTTATGATGTAGCACATGACAAATAATGTCACGTTACCAGTTCATCTAGCTTTCAACGTAACTCAAGAATATTCTCTCTGTCTCTCTCTCTCTCTCTCTCTCTCTCTCTCTCTCTCTCTCTCTCTCTCTCTCTCTCTCTCTCTCTCCTTTATTCATGCGAAAATGTTTGCTGTGAAAGTTTCTTTGAGCGTCACGAATTACCTAAGCCTTGAGTAAGAAAACCTCAGACCTATTGGATTTACGTAACACGAGCAATTTTGCGAAATGGAGTTCATTTTGATTATCTGAAAGATAGTTGTGCTTTTTCTTCCCTCTTTGGAATGAGAGGAAGTCAGGGCAACAGTTCCAGCTGCCAGAAGACGTGCCTTACATACGAAAAGGGATTTTCTAGGAAGTAAGGGACGGACTCTGGTGCCACATACACAATTTCTAGCGAGTGAATTGCTCAAAAAAAAAAGAAAAAAAATCTGACCAGATTCAAACTGCTCCAGAAACTCCGGCATGAGTTTTATATTTATTACATGCACTAAGACAATATGTCAAAATATAGGATTGGATGCTAGAGATAATGAATTCGTCAGAAAATTTGCCCTTGTCAACTTTATATTTGACATACATCTGTACCCTTTTCCAGAGCGTTTTCCGTTGTCTACTCTTCTTTTATTGAAAATATTTTCATAATTGCAATCATTATGATGTCTTTTATTGACACATAAAGTGACAGACTTAATAAAGAATAAAGATATTCTCTGTTACAGCAATAATTATTCACACGTTGATGTTTATCAATTGACATCATAGTAATTGGAATTATTAGAGGAAGTAGAAGGTTGTCTAATGTACCAGCTACCCGTTGAGATACTACCGCTAGAGTTATTGGGTCCTTTGACTACCCACAAAGTACTATATCGGATCCCTCTGTGGTTACAGCTCATTTTTCCTTTGCCTACACATATACCGAATAGTCTGGGCTATTCTTTAGACATTCTTCCCTTTCCTCATACACCTGACAACACTAAGCTCATCTACAAATTCTTCACTCAAGGGGTTAGAGTTCTCATGTTTGAGGATACGCTCGGGCACACCATTCTGTTTCCATATTTCCTTTCCTCACTGAGCAATTTTTCCTGTTGGAGCCTTTGGGCTTATAGCATCTTGCTTTTCCAACTAGTGTTATAGCTTAGCAAATAATAATAATAATAATAATAATAATAATAATAATAATAATAATAATGAAGTGACTATGAGAGGGACAGAATACCTCATATTAAAAGTGTTATCCTCCCGAACATTTGAAGCTGAAATTTAAAATCAGTGCACTGCTGTTGCTGAAATAATTGATTAGGAGTAAATTATACTGAAAGGAATAAATTAGCATTTTGTACCAATTAGTTGTATAAAGAGGCTACTGCCCCCGGCAGTCTTTACTCCAATACTTTTCAAAACCTATAAAATATTTTCTTTGATCTCTTTAAACAGGTTTTTCAAACCATGAGTATTCCTCGGATATGAGAAAATCTAATTAACTAGCCGTCGGAACCGATTTTTCACATAATGAATAAAAATATTAAGAATTCAACTCTTTTAGGATCTATTTTTTTTTAGTGATTAGGAAGAATTAAGAGAATTCATGGATTAAAAATGGTAAAAAGCATTCCAATTACCGGAAATGAGAGTGATCAAAATATCTTTGAAATCATTAAAATGAAAATACACTGACGTATTTAGGATAAGCTCATTTCGAGAGATTTTTTTCCATGCTGATATCCACTTTATGGTAAGTAACCATACGAGCGGAATCAATTGAAACGGAATAGCTATATAATAAAAATGTTGATACTAGACAATTGGAATAAATAAGTTTCTAAAAAGAACAAGATTAAAATAAAATTAGCTACAATATGCAAGAATGCCACCGTGAATAATTACAAAGAAGAAAAAAAAATAAGCCTGGAATGTAAGCTACTTTAGGATATAAATAAAAACTGAATCCTGATGTACACTGATCAAGACATATCAAATCTTAATTACCAACGTCACTGGACATCACAAGCGAAAGTGAGCTAAAAGTATTCGAGTGCATTTCAAGAATAAATGTATATACGAAACTTTTCCAAGTCTACTAAATAATTCATTGATGTGAATATATAGTACATTACTTTTGATAGTCTTAAGCTCACTGAAAACCAAATACCAACCTCTTTTCTTACGAAATATAGCAAAGGCCCCATTGTTAATTATCTATCACAATACAAGTGTATATAATGCATGTTATATATATATATATATATATATATATATATATATATATATATATATATATATATATATATATATATATATATATATATATATATATATATTATAGTTACCACTTCGGCGTCTTTTGTTTGGAAGAGAAATCTTTGAAATGTCCATAAACGTGTTTCTTATCTGATACATAGTATTTGGCGTAACAAATATATAAATTGACTTCACATACGATGCTAAAATCGCTGTTGAAATAACAGAGAGATATTAGCTTAAAGTTTACATTCTCTGTTGTAGCTCAATATTTCGCAAAGGTGTCCGTTTGTCAATTCCATTAGGTACACACACACACTCTCTCTCTCTCTCTCTCTCTCTCTCTCTCTCTCTCTCTCTCTCTCTCTCTCTCTCTCTCTCTACGATTATCCTAGCCATAACTTTGACCTTTAATGAAAAAAACATAGTCTCTGTTGAAGCATTTAAACCTGTCCCAATTTTTTAGCAATTATACACCACACAGTCGCTATAAAAGGTTTATTAGATGCTTTTACATCGTGTTGTTAACTGGACACTGAATGAATTTCGAACACAACAATGCACTATACCGTTGCTGTTATTCATTGACATTTTCACTTGCCACCTGATTACATGGCTAAATATATAGAAGAAAAATTATCAATTCACAAGGCCACAGTAACTCAATCCAGTGTGCTACTTTTCTTGTTCAGGATTCTAGTGGAATTTGTTTTCTACAAAGTTTTTCATATTCTTAGAATTCCTTTGAATGATTTAAAAATCTTCAACTTCCACAGACACCAAATGCCTCCTCATTCAAGGGATTTCATCAAGGGGAAATCCTACGTAGTATCTTAATCGTACAAAAACGCACGAACTCCTTACATCCAAAAATTGTATTTTTCAGCTGCTCCTATATCCAAGAAGAAATATGTTGTGAAAGGCAGAATCATATCGTCAATTCTGGGATGGGTAATCGGCTTAAATATTTTATGTACAAGGAATAACTGCATATGAGATGTTAGCGCTTGAGTTTTAGAGATTTAGAAGTTTTCCGTTATTTAATTACAGTATCAGTATCAAATCTAGAAATGTGTTAGACAAACGAATAATTCTTATTTTTTTTTTCTACTTAAAGCTGGAAGTTGGAAGTAAATCTTTTTTCAGGGCTCCCTTCAAAGCATAAATGTCTAGAATTTTGTTATAGGCCTGACAGCTAGCAAGGGTTATTCAAAAAATCCCGATATTACCCTGAAGGAATAAGGCTGGAACGTTTTGATGTGACTGAACAAAGCCTCCATATTTCGAGAAATAAATTATTTGAAATTCAACAAACAGAGCATAAAAGCTGAAAAGAATGCACAAAAACTAATAGGTCACATAAAGAGACAATTCAAATCCAGAAACAAACACACTGTACAGACAGCCTCTTTAATGTTTACAACCCTACCAGAAGGATGAAATCACTAACATTTCTTTCCCCAGAGAGCCTCTACGTTTGCTGCAAGTTTGAGAATTTTGAAGCATTATTCTAGCTGTAACCTAATAGCGGAATTGTCTTCCTAATTAGATATTTGAATCGGTCGAACTTCAAAAACAACCCCAAATCAATTTATTTCGAGATATTTAATGACTTCTTGAGGACGGACTCATTATCTATAAGATTAGCAATATCAGTGAATAGGATTTTTGTATGCATTACTTTGGATGTGGGCCCATTTAGAAATCACTTGTTGTGAACAAAATCTAAAATCATAAGTCAAAAAAAAGTAATGTTAGTATAAAAAATGAATCGTTAGAAATGGTAGAACACCTAGGTTAGAACTTCAGTTAAATCCCACCTGCGTGATCTCCATCGTGTGACCACTAATATTAGCATCCTTGAATTTTAGAAGTATCAGCAGGTCCAGAATGTAACGCTCATTTCCTACAGCAGAATACTATTCTGACAAAGAGGACACCTATTCAACGTCCACCGAAGCTGAAGTGAACATACACGCCTATCCCGGGACGTACCGAAGCAGCGACAAAGCCACTCACCACACACAACTCGTTCGTGCCCCAACAAACGACTTCTACAGCCACTTACTGCCTCCCCTCCACCGCAGTTTTGCTACTACCACAACTGATTCGGGGCAACCGCGAAGAAATGTGCCAAGGATTGTCAGTGGCCAAAAATCGTGTAAGTAGGCTATCGCTCATGGCAGTGGCCTCCCGTGTTTCTAATCTTTTCTTTTTACATGATGCAGAATTGGGCGTGCGATTTTTGGTAGACACGGGTGCTTGTCGTTCTCTTTTGCCAAGGGAACTTTTCAGGACACGACGTAGTCTGTCCACGTCTGCCGACTTCCGCTTGGTAGCTGCCAACGGATCTGCGATACCCACTTACGGTTACGAGAACCTCACATTATCGTTTGGAAACGGTAAATTTAATTGGAAGTTTCTCGTTGCTGACGTCACATTGCCAATCCTCGGTGCGAATTTCCTCTCTCATTTCCACCTTGTGGTCGATGTCGCCCACCGACGATTGGTCAACGCAGACTCGTACTAGTCGACACCTCTTCAACCCGCCCCCTCCAACCTCGCTCTCCACATCAGCGCACCAACGGATGCCTACGCCCACCTCCTTACGTCGTACCCGGAAGTTTTCCGTCCAGAACTTCGCCAAACGCCCACGGCTCCTGCATAGCATGGTATTTATCACCATATCAAGATGACGGGACCCCCAGTCTTCGCAATATTCAGACATCTGGCACCAGAACGATTGGCAGCCGCCAAACAGACGTTCGCCGAAATGGAGGAAATGGGACTTTACCAAAGGCCTCTAGCCCATGGTTGTCACCCTTACACATCGTTCTGAAGAAAGACAGCTTCCTCCGTTCGTGCGGGGATTACAGGCGCCTAAACATGCAAACAGAACCGGATCACTACCCCCTCCCAAACATCGCCAACGTGACCTCGTACCTGCACAAAGCGAAGGTTTTCTCCACGTTCGACCTCTTGAAGGGGTATTATCAGGTGCCTATGAACCCAGAAGACATCCCCAAAACCGCCATCACCACTCCGTTTGGTACATACACCTTCAATTACTCCTATTTTGGCCTTCGTAATGCTGGGGCCACGTTTCAACGACACATGGATGGCATCTTAGGGGACCTCCCCTTCTGTGTATGTTATGTGGACGACATACTTGTGTTCTCCTCCTCAAAAGAGGAACACCTCCATCACCTGCGCATCGTGCTCGACTGCCTGCAACAAAACGGCCTTGTAGTCCGGTACCACAAGTATACCTTTGGCGCCAACAAAGTATCGTTCTTAGGGCACCGCATCACTCCTGAAGGAGTCCATCCCCTCCCTGAGAAGGTAGCAGCCGTTCAGGACTTCCCCATGCCCTCGACCCTCAAAGCTCTGCAGGAATTCTTGGGCATGATCAACTATTATCACTGTTTTCTGCCTCGCTCAAGGGCAACCCAAAGGACCTGAAGTGGGGTCCCCTTCAAGAAGCGACCTTCTGCAATGCAAAGAAGGCCCTATCAACCACTGCAGCTCTCACTTTTCCTATCCCACAAGCCACTCTCCTTCTCTCTACAAATGTCAGCGACGTCGCTATTGGTGCAGTACTCGAGCAGGTTGTCAACGACTCGCCCCGCCCATTGGCCTTCTTCAGCAGAAAGCTGTCCAAGGCAGAATCGGGTTATTCTACCTTCTATCGAGAATTGCTGGCGGTCCACTTGGCTGTTCGTCACTTTCGCCATTTCTTAGAAGGTACGCCCTTCGTCATTCGCACAGACCACATGCCTCTGGTGCACGCCTTCACTCAACAGTCTGACGCCGGGTTCGCCCGTCAACGCCGACATCTCTCCGCCGTGGCTGAATACAATTGCACCCTTCAATACGTCCCTGGGAAAATGAATTCCATGGCCGATGCCCCGTCAAGAAACGCGTTGGCTGCCATTCAACTGGGATTGGATTACAACGCCCTGGCTGAAGCCCAACGACAGGATCCAGAGTATCAAGCATGTAGGACATCCTGCACGTCCCTCCGTTGGAAAGACTTCCCCCTCGAAGACTCCAATATCACCCTTCTCTGTGACATCAGTACTGGTAGAACGCGACCTTGAATTCCTGCTCCCATGCGCTGGCAGGTGTTTGATTTCATTCACGGCCTTTCACATCCCTCGTGCCGTTCTACTGCACAGCTGCTGAAAACGAATTTCATTTGGCACGGCATTTCTAAGGATGCTAAGGATTGGGTCCACGCCTGTACTTCTTGCTAAACTTCAAAAGTACATCGACACACGGATTCAGGAGTGGGCACCTTTCCTCAACCTCAGTGTGGTTTCGCACACATTCACATCGACGTTGTAGGCCCCCTACCCACATTACAAGGACATCGTTACCAGTTTACCGTCATCGACCGCTCCACTCGTTGGCCTGAAGCCATTCCCATGGAAACTGCAACGCCCGCCTCATGTACATCTGCCTTACTCTCAGGATGGATTGCAAGATTTGGTATCCCTGTGCATATTACTTCTGACAGGGGTACCACTTTCACCTAACAATTGTGGACATCATTAGAGAATCTCCTGGGTATCACCCTACATCAGACAACTGCCTACACCCCCGCTGCCAATGGAATGGTTGAACGTTTTCATCACACCCTCAAAGCAGCTTTGATGTCCCGCTGCAAGGATTCCAACTGGTTTACTCAGCTTCCCTTGGTCCTCCTGGGACTAAGGACCACTCCTAAAGACACCCTCAGTGTCTCGGTAGCTGAAATGGTGTATGGTGACCTGTTGGTCGTCCCTGCTGAATTTTTTCCTTCTGCAACATCCTCCGACGATCTCCAGCGCATACATCACATCGTGGGAAAATTTACTCCATCCCGCTAGACTTACAAGCATCACATACCGACAGACTTGCACTCTGCAATGCACATCTTCCTACGCAACGAGACTAGCAAGCTACCGCTAACGCCCCCTTACACGGGCCCTTTCCTTGTGATCCGACGCAGTCCGAAAGCATTCCTACTAAACATTCGTGGTAAAGAAGACTGGGTCTCCGTTGATGATCTAAAATCTGCTTATCTCCTGCCAGATGACCCGCCTACAGTTCGCCTCTCTAGATCAGGCCGCCCTATTTAACATGTACAGTATGTCATTTTTAGGGGGGGAGCCATGTACCAACCGTGTGTCACACGATCATACATAGTAACAACATTTCATTTTGTGTATATATTATGCTTGTATATTCGCTCTCCCCTCGCACTAACATTGAACCTGAAATAACGTGTCTGTTTTTCTCACCATTAACTGTTAACCGGTGCCGTGTCGGTTGAACAGGAAATTTCCTGTTGCATTGAGTTTTTACATATAAAGGCGAGTGTTCTGTAATAAAGTTTCTCAGTTGCTTTCATCCTGCCTTTGAGTCACAACTTTCTCTCGGCTCGCTACATTGTCATAGGAGTTTGGCCATACCCTGTATTAAATCAAATCATTTTACGATATAAAGTCACAAGTTCGATAGTTTCTAGTAGTGTCTGCAAAATCGCCATTCTTGTGAGCTAGGATCGGGGTTTGGGGGAGCCTGTAGGTCTGCCTGCTAGGTCATCAGCAGCCACTGCCTGGCCATCCCTGGTCCTAGCTTGAGTGAAGAGGGGGCTTGGGGCTGATCATACGTATATATGTTCAGTCACTTGGCCACTACCAGGTCTCTAGGCCCTAGGTTATTGTCACTGTCTTTTGCCTCTGCCATTCATGATCGACATTTCAACCTTTAAACTAGAATTGAGTGATCTTAAAAAGCAAAAATGGGATTTTTTTTGGTCAAAGTAATAGCTTTTTAAGGTGCAAATGGAAAAATTATTATTACTCTGTTTATCTATCACTAACACTCCTGATTTTACTCAGTGTAAATGTCAACCATAATGACATTTAATATCGAATTTTACCTTATGAAATGTATATTCACTGAAAAACAATTTATGATAAATGCTACTGGCTGGGCAAGAATTCGAACCAATGCCTCTAAGTCGAAACAATGCCAGCAGGGATTCTCACTCTCTCTTGATAACATGGTTGGTAAGAGTCCCTGCTGGTATTGTTTTGATTTAGAGGCATAGGTTCAAATCCTTGCCCAGCCAGAGGCATTTATCATAAATGAATTTCCACTTGATAAACATAACCAGTGGCAGAATTCCATATTAAATACCATTGTGGTAGACATTTACATGAGTATTACTACTGTATGTTTGCATTTAATTTCCTCCATAACTAAATCTCTGTGACCAGCACTACCGGTGAAAGCGTTATGTTTGCGTGGTAGTGTGTGAGGCACAAGTTAGGTGATAACTAAGAGGCGAGGTGAACGCAACTAACTTTATTAAACCGACATCGAGCTTGAATACCAGGACTTACGAGCAAGAACGTAAAAAAATGTAAACAAAATTAAACATGAGCTATCAGCTTTATACAGGCTGGTTTATTAACAGTGCAGTTAAGAACGAGTGATAAGATAAAAAGCAAAACCATTACAGTGTACGAGCATATATGAAACACGTGCGATACACTGCTTCCTCATTAAAAAGGACAAATGTGTGAAATAGGGCATCCTGCTCTAGAGAGGCGCTCTGAAGGCGTAATATATGGCAGGAATAATGCAGGTTTTAGGCGATAAATGGAAACCCAGTCTTCTTTGCCATGAATGTTCATGAAGAAAGCCTTGGGCATACGACGGATCACGGGGGAAGGGTCCGTGTAAAAGAGCGATAGCAGTTGCTTGCTAGTGTCGTTGAGCAGGAAAGCATGCACTGCCAAGAACAGATCTGTCCGTATGTATTGCATAGCAGGGGCTTGTAAGTCTGCCGGCATGGTGTAAATTTTGCTACATAAAGACGTAGGCCCTGAAGATTGTTGGAGGAGGTTGCAGATGGAAAAAAATCAGCTGGGATGACCAACGAGTCACCGCACGCCATTTAAGCTACCGAGACATCCAGGGCATCTTTGGAAGTGGCCCTTAGTCCCAGGAGAACTGAGGGAATCTGGGTATACCAGTTAGAGTCCTTGCAGCGGGACATCAAAGCCGCTTTGAGGGTGCAATGAAAACATTCAACCATTCCGTTTGCAGCAGAGTTGTAGGAAGTCGTCAGATGTAGGGTGATTCCCGGGAGATTCACTAGTGATGTCCATAATTGAAAGGTGAAAGTGGTACCCCTGTGAGAAGTAATATAATCATGGATATCAAATCTTGGTATCCATCCTGAGATTAAGGTAGATGTACATGAGGCAGACATTGCAGTTTCCATTGGAATGGCTTCAGGCCAGTGAGTTGAGTGGTTGATGACAGTAAATAGGTAACGTTTTCCTTGTGATGTTGTAGGGGCCCTATTACTGTATGTCAACTTGAATGTGGGCAAAACGATGGTGAGGTTGAGGAAAGGTGCCCACTCCTGAATCCATGTGTTGATTCACTTTTGAAGTTTGGCATGAAGTACAGGCGCAGAAACAATCCTTGGCATCCTTACTAATGGCGTCGCAAATGAACTTCGCCTTCAATAGCTGTGCAGTAGAATGGGGCGAGGGATGTGAAAGGCCATGAATGAAATCAAACACTAATCGGCGCATGGGAACAAGTATCCACGATGTAGGTCTACTAGTGTTGACATCACAGAGGGGGACGTCTTCCCAACGGAGGGATTTGCACGATGTCTTACATACTTGGTATTCTGGATATTTTCGTTGAGTTTCTGCCAAGGCATTGTAATCCAACCCTAGGTGAATGGTGGCCAATGTGTTTCTTGACAGGTTATCAGCAATGGGATTAATTTTCCTGAAGATGTGTTGAAGGGTGTAATTATATTCAGCCAAGAAAGAGATGTTGGCATCGACAGGGGGACCAAGCGTTGAATTGTTTAATGAACGCGTACACCAGAGGTATGTGGTCCACGCAAATGACGAAGGGCGTACCTTCTAAGAAGTGGCTTAAGTGACAGAGAGCCAAATTCACCATTAGCAATACATGGTCGAAGGTTGAGTAGCCAGATTCTGCCTTCCACAGTTTTCTACTGAAGAAGTCCAATGGCGAGCCCTTGACCACCTGCTCGAGTACTGCACCAATAGCAACGTCGCTGGCAGCATCGGTTGATAGGGGATTCTTTGCATTCCAGAGGGCTGCTTATTGAAGGGGACTCTTGCATAGAGGCAGGCAAGAGTGGCATTGAAAAGTGGCCACAGTATTGAGAAGGCTAAAACAGGAGTAATTGAAGGTGTATGTACCAAAGGAGGTAATGATGGCGGTCTCGGGGATGTCTTTTGGGTTCATGAGCACCTGATAATACCGCTTCAGGAGGTCGAGCATGGAGAAAACTTATTTTTGTGCAAATAGGAGATCAAGTTGACAATGTTTTGGAGGGGGTAGTGATCCATTTCTCTCTGCACGTTCAGGTGCCTCTAATCCCAACACGGACGTAGAGAACAATTTTTCTTCAGGACGATGTGTAAGGGAGACGACCATGCACTTGAGGCCTTTTGGCCAAGGCCCATTTTTTCCATTTCGTCTTGATATGGTGATAAATACCGTGTTCGGCAGCAACCATGGGTCTTTGACGATGTTCTGGACGTAAAACTTCCCGGTACGAAGTGAGGATATGGGTGTAGGCATTCGTGGGTGAGCTGATGCAGAGAGAGAGAGGTCAGAGAGGTGTCAAGGAATAAGAATCTTAGTTGACTAACTGACAGTGAGTAACATTAACCACGAAGGGGAAATATGAGAGAAAATCCACACTGAAGATTGGCAATGTGACCTCAGCATCAAGAAACTACCAATTATATTTGGCCCTTTCAAACGATAATTTGGGGGGTTCAAAACTGTGGGTGGGTATCAAAGATTCATTGGCAGCTACCAGGTGGACCTCAGCAGACTTAGACAGACTATACTGTGTCCTGAAAAGTGTCCTTATATGAAGAGGTTGACAAGCACCCACGTCTGCAAAAAATCGCATGCCTGTACCTGCATCATGTAAATAGAAATGCAGGAGGCCACCACTGCAAGCGATGGCCTATTTACAGGTTTTTTTGCCCCCTGACAATCATTTGCACATTTTGCAGCAGTCCCAATGCTGGATTGGTAGTAGCATAACTGCGGCTGGAGAGGTCGCTGGTTGGGGCGTAAGGGAAGGAGGGTATATGCGGGTGGTGGATCGATGTTGTATAGTTGTCCTCTTCATCGGGAAGGGAGGCTTTGATGGAACTCTTGAATGTAGTGAAGTGGCTAACCATAAGGGCGTCAACTTTGGTCATCAGATCCTTTATGGACAAAATATCAACATCGGGGATGGCAGCGCATACAGTTTAGGGTAGGCGCAGAGTATATTTACTTCACCAGGAGAGCCATCTGCGTCAGGTCGTAGGCGATCAATACTAGTCATTTCGCTGTGGGAGACCAAGGCCTTTTGGTCCCTCATCGGTTGTTGCAAGAGTTGAAAAAGTTTGGCTATACGGGTTGCTGGCAATGATGAATACTGCTCCAGGAGATATCTTTTGAGGTTGTCATACGCTATTGGAGTATCCCCTTGGTCGCAAAGCCGATCTGATATTTCCGGGAAAGTTTCCTTTGGAATCGCTGCTAGAACGTAATTTGCTTTGGTGCTTGAGTGATTCACGCCTTTAATGTGAAATTGGACCACGGCGTAGTAGAGTCCATAATAAAGGGTGGCCTCATCAAACAGTATGATACAGCAGTGAGGGGGAAGGCAAGAGGGAGCTGGACTACTCAGGTGGTCACAAATGTGCGAGGCGCCAGCTAGGTGATATCAGAGGCGGGGTGAATGCAACCAAATTTATTAAATATACATAGAGCTTAAATACCAGGATTTGCGAGCAAGAACGTCACAAAAACCTAAATAAGATAAAAAATGAGCTATTTGGCTTATACAGAGTGGTTTATTAACATTGCAGGGAAAAGCGAGTGGTGGGATTAAAAGCGTGTATGAAACACGTAGGGTACAGTAGTGAATGTTTGATTAAGAGACGGCATTGAACATCATTCTTTTTTTTTCTTGAAACTCATTTTAGATATTTGTTCTAGTGGTCGTTGTTACGTTTTTCTTTTTTTTTTCAGAACGAATACTCCACATTTATTTACCATGTTACGATTTTCTCCTTGATATTGCTGTATGACAATTATTATTATTATTATTATTATTATTAGTATTAGTAGTAGTAGTAGTAGTAGTAGTAGTAGTAGTAGTAGTAGTAGTAGTAGTAGTAGTAGTATTGTTATTATTATTAGTAGTAGTATTGTTATTATTATTATTACTATTATTATTATTTTTATTATTATTATTATCATTATTATTATTATTATTTTTATCATTATTGTTGTTTTGCAATTCACGATTTCAAAACTCATTTCACCGCCTATGTTTTAAGAATGTTGAATACAGAATAAAAAAAAAAAAAAAAAAAAAAAAGTTTAACAGACTGAAAGGAACCAAAAAATTAATCTGTTTTTTTTTTTTTACAAATACTGTAGATGACTGTCGAAGTACGCAGAAAAGGAATGAAAGATGTACAGTATAATGAGGGTTTTTTTATTAGCTAAGAATATCTTGAAAATAAACCAGACGAAAGGCAGTAAAAACGACCACATTTTCATAATAATGATAATGAGGAGGTTAAGTATGATGATAAGAGGAGGTTAATTGAAATAAAGAATATTTTTCTTAGGTACCTGAAATTTTTCTTAGTGCATACAAGGTATATCTGATGTCCTCATACAAGCATCTAAAGAGTTAAATCTATAATTTCTAGACAACGTATTTCACATAATTCTATGTTAGAAACATCTCTCAACAAATATAACCATGTTACCCAATATCTTCATCTTTTTTTAAAACACACAAGATATATATATATATATATATATATATATATATATATATATATATATATATATATATATGAACATATATCACAAGCACACGTGATTTTAATTAATGTAAATATCACCCACGAATGGCATTTAATACCGAATTCTATCTTGGGAATATATATCCACTTGGAATTAATTTTATGGTAACAGCTTCTGGCCGGGTGGGGATTCGAACCACCACCTGTACGGCCGGAAACCATGCTGGCAGAGACCCTACCGACTGAGCTATCAAGAGAGACTAAAAGTTTATGACAAGTCCCCCTACATATTCCTGTCGAACTCAGGAATCTGTTCATAGACTTGAAATAAACCCATCTCCACCATGATAGGTGAATCGCGAGTTTGCAACACGTGGTTATTTTAATGAACATTATACCCCTACTATTTTTCCAAACTTAACACAATGTCATCTCATTCCTTCATTCATAATATTTTCCACCAATATTCTTCAGAAGAATTCCCATTAACACGCTTTCGCCCAGACTTGGCTAATCTGGGACTTTCTTTGTTGTGAATTTAAGACTATCGGAACGTTTCATCAATTTAACGTTTTCAATATTCTTCTGATTATCTTATCCTCATCACCTTTGTGTAAAGGTATAGACTATGATACCTAACTCCTATTTGAATATTTTAAAGGCCAAGCCCTTTAGTTCTTAGGCGTTTCCAAAACGATCAAATTTCAAGCATAATATTTAATATTACGCAAAAATGTTGATTGGTTAGTCGTCAAGGTACACATGAATGGTTAATCTAAAAATACGGATGACATGTAATTTTGACTTTCAAAACATGCGTGAAAAAATATAACCTGCTAATAGCGTTTTCATAGGAACCGATTTTCTTCACTTTCCTTTAGAAAATAAAATTGAATTCTTAATATACCGCCATTCAAAATTGATGAACCATAGGTTAATAAAAAATCTCATCCAATAAGGTTTCACCACACGTAATGATAACGTTGAGGTGATGTCAAGTTATAAATTATCGTACTAAATAGATAAGACTGTTTTTCAAAATAATTAAACCTTTATTTCAAAGTGGCTCCATTAACTGCAACGTGTAAATATTAGAAAAATCATACGTGGAAAGTTTGAGATGATAGAAGATAAACATAATAAATTTCACAAAAACTAAGCCACACACAAATCCGCAATAATGGAAAAAAGCTATATGTTTACACCTTCAATTAGCAACGCTATCTCTTCTCGATTTAACGTAAGTATCAATAACACAGTCAGGAAGAACCTTCTGAAGTGTTACAACAAATGAAATAAAAGCAGTGTCGCAACCACAGTGACATTTGAAATTGTTCCTATAATAAGGTCAGGCTAAAGGCAAGTAACTGAATATGATGGGTGATGGAATAAAACTGTTCACCTTGACCTGGATTTCTTATTCCACAAATCTTTGTTTCTCACACTTTTATTCATTGTCTTTATTAAATCATAAAAAAAAAAAAATCCATATAAAAAATTCCTTCATAGAGGATCGGAGAAGGAGGTTGAAGCCAACGTTGAGTTTTTGTATTTATATCTGTATTTATATTTTTTATTCTAAATAAGCTTTTAAGTAGACAGGGCAGTTTACTATTTATTTATGGTAATTAGTTATGTGTTAGGATTCTTCACAGGCAGCCAGTCGTTACATATTTTGATATCGCTCATACTGACTAAGATCGCTTATTTTCTGAAAGTTCTTGAACTATGATTGTCTTAGTTTCAGAACTTTCAGAAGAGGTATATAATTGATCAAGTTATCTGCCGTCTTGCTGTCGATCATCTAGTTCTAAATGCCAATCAGAGGAGTTTATTAGCTAAAAAATTTATTTTGTTATATTAATTATAACATATTGCTTAGAGGCTGAATAATTCCTTGAGAACAGGAATACGGTTTTTTTTTTTTTATCAGCGGCTGATGATTAATGAGATACTAAGATTTGTTCGAAGCAATACGAAATTTCAATGACTTGATCTGTGTAATTTAGATGACAAAAAACAAAGCAGTTAATGAAATATTTGAATAACGAATATTCAATTTTTCATTAGACATGCAGCATTGAAAGTGGCCGAATACTTCGAATCAAAAGTTCTACTGTGTAAATAATATATAAGAGATATAATTCAGGAGCCATGCAGATACGGCAAATGAACTATAAACCAATGCAAAGAA
>NC_090735.1:108812422-108814922 GCF_036898095.1 Palaemon carinicauda
TCTCTCGCTTGAATCTCATCTATTACACTCTGCAGTATTTCATAGTATATATATATACAAATATATATATTTATAGAGAGAGAGAATAAACATCTAAAATACACACACACATACATATATATATATATGTGGGTGTATATATATTTTTGTACATATATATACATATATATATATATATATATATATATATATATATATATATATGTATACAGTATAAATATACATATGTATATATATATATATATATATATGTGTGTGTGTGTGTGTGTGTGTGTTTGTGTGTGTGTGTATAAATATATTATCAACCGAGAGAGCAAATAGGATCTAAAAGGATTTATTAAACAACTGACTATATCAATGTAATTAACCTGACAATGGAAACATCAACAGATTATGACAAACAGCATTGTATAGAATTTTCAAACTAAGAGAAAGCTATTGATTCTGTCAAAACTTCAGCAGTAATGAAAGCCCTTCAAAGACTAGGCATACATGAATCTTATGATAGAAGACTTGAATATATCTGTACGAGAATTTCAGCAACATTAAACTGCATACAGATAATAAGAAAATTCCAATAGAGAAAGGAGTTACAGAGAGACACCCATCTCTCCTAAATTATTCACACCGTGGCTAGAAAAAGTTTCTAAGAATTTAGATTAGGGAAATGTAAGAACTAACATTAGTGGGGAATATCTTGACAAATTAATATTTGCAGATGATATAAATTGGGTCTGTTCAGTGAATCCTGGAAGAAATTGCAAAAAATTATAGCCGATTTAAATAGAGAAAGCAGGAATGTAGCACTGAAAATGAATATAAGTAAAACTAAGATAAAATTCAATGAAATACAGAGATACAACAAATAAATATTATGGACAAAACTATAGTGATTGTCAATGAATATACTTACTTAGAACAGACAGGGACTGTTTCCCAAGGACATGAGACCGAAATTTAAAAAATGATAAGTATTCAATCGAGAGCTTTTATTAAATAAAATGAGATTAAGAAAAATAGAATGGCACTTTCTCTAAAATATAAAGTATCTAATCGATGGTACTACCAGTCTCGGCTTATTAACCAGGAACTTGGAGCCTTAAAACATGAGCTAGTTACAACACAAAGAGCTATGGAAAAAATAAAGATTAGACTAACACTAGGAGACAAAAAAAAAGCAACATGGATACGAGAGCAAACTAAAGTAGAGATATTCTAAAGTGTAAGAAAAAGAAATAGACATGGAAAGGACATATAATGAGAATAATGGAATGGGTTCCGAAAGAGTGCAAAAGAAGCAAAAGGAAGAGAAGACGGTGGATTGGCGGGCCAAGAAAATTTGCGGGTATAGACGGGAATAGAAAGACCATTAATAGAAAACCATAAACAGTGGAAGGACATCTGAAATCTTGGATTGTTATGAACTATTTACTATATATATATATATATATATATATATATATATATATATATATATATATATATATATATATATATATATATATATATATATATATAGTTATAGATATAAATATAAATTTATATATATATATATAGATAGATAGATAGATAGATATAGATATTACTCTATATATATAATATATATATATGTATATATATATATGTATATATATATATATATATGTATATATATAATATATATATATATATATACATATATGAAACTGGAAATATCTTAAGGGGGGGAGATAGTAAAGAGAAAATGGAAAGACTATTTCTTTCAACTATTAAACTCTAAGCAAAACAGTGTGAAGAACAAATATCAGAGAGAGGGAATCCCATATTGCTATAAAGAAAAGAACAGTAAATAAAGCTTCATGAAACTTAGGTAACAATAAAAAAGATTAATACACTGGGATAACCAGGGAAAGAGTAGAAAAGATCTATAATGTATAGGAAATGCCAAGGGACTGGAATGATAGTTGGATGATTGAATTGTATAAGCAAGAAGGAATCGTGCTATATTTTGGGAACTACAAAGGTATAAAGCTATAGAAGATACTACATAGAAGATACTACAAATAAAAGGTGAGGGAAGGTTTTGAGAGTTGATAGATATACATAAGCAGCAGTTTGGGTTTATGAAAGGAAATAGATATATCTAGAAAGAAATAGGAATCTTTATATGTGTTCTGGGGATCTTGAAAAAGCGTATGACGGGCTATGAAGAAGGCATTTGAGAAAGACAGCAGTGCCAGAAATGTTATTAAGGCTAGTAAGGATGATGTAGATGGAGGGGGGGAGAAGGAAACCAATGCTATAAATAAAATATCGGGGGGGACTGACGCATTCCCTGAGAAGGTTGGCATCCATGAGGGATCTGATTCAAGTACATTCCTCTTCCTTGTGCTATAACCAGTTTGGAATCAGAAGTAAGAAACTACAAAGAACTGTAGGGCCTGTTTTTTAAATGCCGGTTTAAAGGCCGTTCATGAATGACTGAGGCAGCGAGGGACAGTGACATTGCCCTAGCAAACGG
>NC_090735.1:108819922-108859922 GCF_036898095.1 Palaemon carinicauda
GGTCCTAGAGCATTAGACACAATATTTCTTTGTCATTTATGTCATATTGGATTCCCTGTTCTATCCTTTAACAAGTAAGTCCTTCGAGACCTCACGGCAGCTGCCAAGAAATAGGTTTATCCTTCGTCAAAACCACTTTCTTTTACTTTATCTGTATATGACAGAGAGAGAGAGAGAGAGAGAGAGAGAGAGAGAGAGAGAGAGAGAGAGAGCGAGAGACTCATCACACACATATATACACAGATTATATGGCTTTATATGGAGTAAATTATGAATATAGTACAGCACCACTATTGTGTAAAAGCATGACAAACAAAATTATGAAGCAAGTGGAGAGATGTACATTGGCAACGAACAACAGTGATCATTACGATATAGTGATAGATAGGATATGACTATATGATTTGTTACTGTTTTTAAATGAACCATTTTATACCCTAAATCTTATGCATATGTCTACTGAATATACCAAGCAGCAACTCAAAAACGAAATACAGTGACGTACATATCATATTTATAGGTACCCTTCAAGTAAGCTGGTTCAATCGCTAAGTAAAATACAAGCACTACTATATTATATCTCTCCAAATTTTATGTAATACCATAATAAAACAATACAATAACCTTCTGTATATTGACTGAATATACCATGCAGTAAAATAAAAAAAGAAATGCAACAAGTCAGATTATTTGATCGTTGATTAAAATGTAAGCACTAACGCAGTGAATATGCACGCTTGTTTGTGTACGCTTCTATTGTGTAATAATATAATAAAGCAATAAAATAACATTCTGTATATTCATTAAAAGCGCCAAACAGTAACTCAAAAACGAATTACAACAGCGTATGCATATTATTTATATTCAACTCCCCTAGAAATGATCTGATTCGATCATCAATAACAGGTAAACATCATGCAGTTCACATGGCCTCTTGTTAGCTCTGCCATGCAGGTTATAAAATTGAGTAGGCTTATTCATTTATTTGTCTGTGTGTGTGTTTCTGGCCGTTTACTTAAAAACTACTTGACGTATTTGGGTGGAATTTTTACCGAATATAGACCATAGGTCATGGACGACCCGATTAAAATTGATAATCCGGATCATGATCCTAATTCTAGAACCGGATTTGCATTTTTCGCCATTTTAACGATAATGTTAAAAAAACTGACAGATTCCTTTTCACTAATATTTCACAAAAATTACATATCCGGCCATAGACAACTCAATTAACTATTGGAGATGATCTGGTACCGGATACGGATTTTAAATTTTAACAATTTCAAAGATTACGTCAAAACAAATTGACACATAGGATATTTATTTGTGTATGTTTCAGTAGTATGATAGGATAATAGAATAAAAAAACATCCTATTATATAATTACATTTAGTAAACATAACAACATTTGTAATAACCTGAGATTTATTTCATAAGAAACAGGACTATTTGTTGACTTCTGCAGCTGGAAATTCTAGGGATGCTTGACCTACCCTAGTCCAAAATTTACACAAGAATTTACAAATATTTCCACTTACGAACAGCCTATCAGAACGTGATGTGTTCGTAATTTTGGGACGCTCTCTCTCTCTCTCTCTCTCTCTCTCTCTCTCTCTCTCTCTCTCTCTCTCTCTCTCTCTCTCTCTCTCTCTCTATATATATATATATATATATATATACATATATATATATATATATATATATATATATATATATATATGTATATACATATATGTATATACACATATATATAAATATATATATATATATATATATATATATATATATATATATATATATATATATATATATAGTTATATATAACTATATAGATATACATGTATATGAATATATATATATATATATATATATATATATATATACATATATATATATATATATATATATATATATATATATATATATATATACAGCATAAAATCTTTATATGTAAAATATTACGAAGAAGAGACATTCGGAAGTTTGAACTCCAGTACATCATTTTCCACTGTCTTTTTCAAAATAATTTGCTTTTATCTCATTAGCAAACATTTAACAGAGAGCCCTAGGAGAATAACACGAAATATTTTTACTTCGGGGTCAAAATTCAACAAAATGTATTACAAAGAATGGTCTGATAGATGGAAAGTTTGTTAGACTGCTCAGCGACAAACTGATAACGAAATTTGAAGATGGAGCTATAAAAATGTTTGCGTCAACTTTTTGCAGAGTTCCAGAGCACCAAAGAGAAAGTCAGAATCAACTAACAAAGGCGGAGGAGAAACATTTATTTTCATTTGAACAGCATTGTTATCAAACATATGAAGAGTAATGGTGTAGAATGGTTATTTAAGAAAGTAGGAGAAGTGTTTGTAGCAGAAGAATCGAAACATTTATTTTTTCATGTTTTGTTATTTTGGATTTTAAAAGATATTGGATTTGCCCAGACTTTATATCCATACAGAGTCTGTAATTTTAGTCTTCGGGAAGCTGTTAATCGTTATAGATGCAATTTGATCAATGATATTTCAGTAATTTTTTGTCTTCAGGAAGCGTTATAAACATTAAAGATGCATTCTGTATACAGTGACCTTTCAAAAAACTTCTTGGAGCATGTGATGCCCTTTTTACAATCTCCAATGCTGTACAGAAATCCCTTGATTGTGGTCAGGAAGTTCGTATGATTGGCCTTGATTTTAGTGCTGCCTTTGACCGTGTTAATCATGAGGCCCTTGTTTTCAAACTGAAACAGTTGGGAGTGGTTGGGTCGTTTCTTAGCATTATTATTGATTTTTTAAGTATTAGATCTCAAAGAGTTGTTGTTGATGGGCACCATAATGAGTATGGGAATGTGATATCCGGTGTTCCACAGGGTAGTGTTCTTGGCCTATTACTTTTCATACTATATACACATGACACGTGGTTTGGCCTAGAAAACAAGCTTGTTGCATATGCAGATGATGCTACTCTCTTTGCATCAATTCCATCCCCTGAATGTAGATCTGGGGTTGGTGAATCCCTTAATAGAGATTTAGCTAAAATTAGTGCATGGTGCAAATTATGGGGTATGAAGTTGAATCCTAACAAAACTCAAAGTATGATTGTAAGTAGGTCAAGGACGGTGGCTCCTCAACATCCGGATCTCAGTATTGATAATGTTTCATTAAATTTGTATGACTCCTTTAAAATATTAGGTGTGATTCTCTACAGCAAATTTACTTTTGAGAAACACATTAGGTCTGTGTCTTCTTCAATTGCACAAAAAATGGCTTATTGAGAAAGTCGGTGATCAATCTATTCTGAAGAAGTGTTTTAATTCTTTCATTCTACCTTGTTTTGAGTATTGTTCTCCTGTCTGGTGTTCAGCTGCTGATTCTCATCTTAATTTGTTGGACAGAAACTTACGGTCTATTAAATTTCTCATTCCTGATCTTTGGCACCGTCGTTCAATTAGTTCATTATGCATGTTGCATAAGATTTTTCATACCTATGACCATCCTTTACATTCAGATCTCCCTGGACAATTCTATTCAGTTCGTAATACTAGGCAGGCAGTTAATTCTAATAGCCAGGCCTTCTCCATCATGAGGCTCAATACTACACAGTATTCTAAAAGTTTTATTCCAACTGTTACCAAGTTGTGGAATGATCTTCCTAATCGGGTAGTTGAATCAGTAGAACTTCAAAAGTTCAAAGTTGGAGCAAATGTTTTTATGTTGACCAGGCTGACATGAGTCTTTTTATTGTTTATATATGACATCTGATTTTCACGTTATTAATAGTTTATATACGACATATTTGTTTTGACGCTATTACTGTTTTTAGAATGATATATTGTTAATTAATTCTCATCATTTATTTATTTCCTTATTTCTTTTCCTCACTGGGCTATTTTTCGCTGTTGGCACCCTTGGGCTTATAGCATCTTGCTTTACCAACTAGGGTTGTAGCTTGGCTAGTAATAATGATAATAATATTAATAACAACGAAAACAGGGGGTCCTATTATATATATATATATATATATATATATATATATATATATATATATATATATATATATATAGATATATTTATATATGTGTGTGTATAAATACATATATTCATGTGTTTGACAATCAATATATACGAATGAACATGTGGTTTCTATTTCACGACAACACGGCCTTCAAAGATTGGGCTTAAGATATATATATATATATATATATATATATATATATATATATATATATATATATACATATATATATGTTATATATATATATATATATATATGTATATATTTAATATATATATACATATATATACATCTATCTACATATAGCTATATATAAATTTGTATATATATATATATATATATATATATATATATATATCTATATATATACATATATATATATATATATATATATATATATATATATATATATATATATATATATATAATTAGCAAGATTGAAGAGCTAATGAGACTTGTTTAAAAAAAATATTAAAACTAGTAAGTCTGCTGAGATATTCCAGATATGCCAAGTCCGGAGAAATTCAAGTAAATACAGTCTTGGCGAGAGAGAGAGAGAGAGAGAGAGAGAGAGAGAGAGATTTGAGGTTTTATGGTATCCTGACATCCAAGGTCATTAACACCGATATCGTTTATTGTCAATAAAAAATAAAAGAATATTCAATTAAAACCATAAAAGCAAAGAATGAGAGAGAGAGAGAGAGAGAGAGAGAGAAACGCCGATATCGTTTATTGTAAATAAAGAATAAAAGAATATTCAATTAAAACTAAAAAAGCAGAGAGAGAGAGAGAGAGAGAGAGAGAGAGAGAGAGAGAGAGAGAGAGAGAGAGAGAGAGAGAGATTTTAATCATTAAAGAAGCGTCTATATCATCGAACAGAGAAAAAGGAGCGGTAAAAAAATTACCTACGCTTTATAAAACCCTTGGCGAGACAGGTACCTTTTTGTGGGATGAGTATTCCACTTCAGAGGATCGTCTGCCTCTCTCCAAGGACGAAAAATGTGATACTTTGGTATATAACATGAGTAGGAGTGGAATTTCCCTCGAGGTTCTATCGAGATACCTGGTTTTCTGACGAGGAATTCTCACATTAAGGCCTATACTTTTTTCATGACTAAATAATACTGAAGAGGGATTATGAAGGTGCGTCCTTTTAATGATCAAGTTGATTTGAAGTAGTCAACGGAAGTACAGAGGTGCAAGTTCAACCACAATAAGGTATTTGTTCTTTAATTGAGAAAGGAGTAAATAACCTGAAAGGGACTAAAGTATTCCTTTGCTATTGCATCTCTTATCACGTCATTTATCTATAATTTTATCAACAAATCAGCTAAACTATCATTCATCATATGCGAACATCCATTCGATTTTAACCAACATAAAACTAAATATATACAAAACCCATATGAATCTGGAACCTTACTATGTCAATGGAAGGGTTCTCGACCGAGATGGCACACACACATTCTCAGAACCTCCACCAGAGGACCCTTCACCGGATTCGGGTTAAGAAAGCTAAAAATAGAATGAAAAGGAGGAGAGACAGTGAATACAAATCCTCGTGATTATTCCTTCGCCAACACTCAAGAAAACTAGTACCAAATAACAACAAGGAGTACACAAAGTGGCCATGACGGCCTTTTGAGACAAAGCATCTTAATTGCTGCCAAGATAATCATTATCTGGGTCCCTATTAGCGTTCAATGGTTGTTGAGTGTCTCGCTCAGCCTCCCACTTGACCTTAATTTAAAAGCAGAAGCTTAATGGCTGCTAATTACCAGCTTAGTTTTTGCATGTGACATTGAGAGATGATCCGCCCCAAGAGGATATTATTTCGATACTGGCATAACATTTTATCTGCTATTAAGATTTTTGGTTCCTGAAAACGCAAAAACGTTCGGGAATGTTTATTTCCAATATGACGTTATATAAAATTGGTTTTAGTGGACCTATTGCCATTATAATGTTATTTATACACATTATGAGAAATTAAATTGATTACATGTGATTTTTTGTAGCTAATAAACATAGCTTAAGATTACAGGCAAATGCCATATAATCATCATTCTTCCATAATTTCATCTTTAAGTTCGGATCCTAATCAATGGTTGCTTTGTGATCTTATGCTCGCTTAAGTATCTAAATATGAGAAAAAAAAATTCTTTAAAAAATCGGTAAACAAAAACCTCTTTTAGTCTACCTCAAAATATTTCAATACAATGAATTCCTACCGTTATCCCAAACTTCTCTGCCCAGGTGAACTCATGCCAGTAAAGGTTCGATGGCATCGCAAAAGTCGAATTATATGTCTTTGAATAACGAGCCATCCGACTTGTGACATAAATCCACTAGTGTTCTAAAGGCAAATATAAATCGATCCAAAAAGTTGTGAATGAGTTCAGATTGGCTACGACAGAGAGAGAGAGAGAGAGAGAGAGAGAGAGAGAGAGAGAGAGAGAGAGAGAGAGAGAGAGAGAGAGAGAGAGAGAGAGAACAAAAATTCATCGAATTTTAAGGCTGAAATCTAAACAGCCTTTATAATTAGATTCACATATTTACCGAGAGAAAATATCAATGGGACAAACATCATATTCTCCTTTTTTAGCCCACACCTGAGGAAAGAAGAGAAGGTGGACGAAATAAAAACAATGGTGGGACGTCACACCAAAATTAAGCAGGCGTCACTGATCTGTTGAGTTCTACTGTTGAAATGAAGTTTGCAGCATTCTGCTGTTCTTTATCATGAACTCTACTCACCACATTAGACTAACTACCATAAAAAGACCATGAACAGACGCGAGTGGAAGGTATATCTAAGGCAATTCTCCCACGGTGGACTAGCTATATATATATATATATATATATATATATATATATATATATATATATATATATATATATATATATATATATATATATTTATATATATATATACATATTTATATATATATATATATATATATATATATATATATATATATATATATATATTCATACATATTTATATATATATATATATATATATATATATATATATATATATATATATATATATATATATATATATATATATATGGCAGAAGTTTTAATCGTCCCCTTCCAAAGTATTATTATTATTATTATTATTATTATTATTATTATTATTATTATTACCTGCGCATAAGAGATTATAAAATCCAGTCGGTTTACTTATCTATTTGTCGGTGTGTCTATGGACAGGATTACGTCTAAACCACTTCCACCTCTCAATTGTGGATATCATAAGCGAATCTCTTGGGAATCACTCTATATCAGACAACTGTCTACAACCCTGGTGACAACGGAATGGTTGAACGGTTTCATCTCACCCTCAAAGCATCTTTGATGTCTCACTACAGTGATTCCACCTGGTTTACCCAGCTTCCCTCGGTCCCCCTGGGACTAAGGACCACTCCTAAAGACACCCTGGATGTCTCGGCAGCTAAAGTGGTGTATGGTGACCTGTTGGTCGTCCCAGCCGATTTGTTTTCCATCTGCAACCTACTCCAATAATCTCCAGTGCCTACGTTACGTTGTGGGAAAATTTACTCTATGCCGCCAGATTTACAAGCCCCCAGCTAAACAACACATAAAGACAGATCTGCATTCGGCAATGCACGTTTTCCTACACAACAACACTAGCAAACCACCGCTAACGCCCTTTACACGGGCCCTTTCCTCGTGATTCGTCGTTTGCCAAAGGCTTTCTTCAAGGACTCCACCTGGTTTACCCAGGCTCCTTCTGTCCTCCTGGGACTAAGGACCACTCCTAAAGATGCTCTGGATGTCTAGGCAGCTAATGAGGTGTATGGTGACCCGTTGGTCGTCCCAGCCAATTTTTTTTCCATCTGCAACCTACTCCGACAATCTCCAGTACCTACGTTACGTTGTGGGAAAATTTACTCCATGGCGCTATACTTACGCAACGTTCTTGCTCGCAAGTCCTGTTATTCAAGCTTGATGTCTGTTTAATAAAGTTTGGTTGCATTCACCTCGCCTCTCAGTTACAACCTAAAGGCTCTCAGAAACTACATCTTGGTGTTTCAAACATAGAAATAACTTCTATAAATAAGTATATTTCTTTTTTTTTTCTTTTTTTTTTTTGCTGGAAGTGATAAAACGCAAGCTTGAAAGAAGTAAAAAATGGAAAGGGAATAAAAAAAAAAACACGTAGCAAGAAAAATTAACTTGGCTATAATGGTACCATCACGGTTTACTTGAATTTTTATAAGGACAATATTCGAAATGGCAACCAATCATATTATCTAAAAAGGGGGGAATAGCGCGAATGAACAGATTCCTTGTTATTGTGGCAAAGCAGACGAATGCAGCATTAAATCTGTATAGAGTTTTAGATTTGCTATGTTACATGTGGAAAAGAAACAAATACTTGAATTACGCTCACTAAATGTTCAAAAACATCCATATATATTTGTGATATCAACATAGATTGAACAATGCAATTTAAAGGATATGAGAGAGAGAGAGAGAGAGAGAGAGAGAGAGAGAGAGAGAGAGAGAGAGAGAGAGAGAGAGAGAGAGAGAGAGAGTTAATTTCATTATCGAACACTTTTCCTGCACAGCATTTTGTCGTTAAGAGATATTATAAAATTGACTTAGAGTTCTGTAATGGTGGACGAAGATAAAAGACTTGATTTCCATTAATTTCTTGGTAACCTAATAATCATAAGTTCACGCTGTGTTAAAGAAGCCTCACTGAAATGATTAATTATTACAACAAGAGAGACTAATTATTACTAATTACACGACGAGAGTAAGTTCAAGCGCATACCTACGCTTGATTGATTCATATTACAGTTGATAACAAGTAATAAACGAAGGTTAACCATTACTTCACAAGTCATCCGGATATCAGATATTTCAAAAGTATTCAGCGTTGAATAAAGACTATTTTAGCGTAAAATTATAGCGTATAAGTGATAAGTAAATAACGCTAATATCTCATAAGTCTTCAACGTTTCAAGTAACTTCGTCACTTACATATTGAAAAGGATTGTTATTCCTTCCTTCTGATTTAAGCATCATAAATATGTGATTTTTCTATAGCAGCTTAATCATTTCCCTCTGAGGATGTGAATAATAAGTATGAACAAAAATACAAGTTGCATACAGAAATACATACAGACAAATGCAAAAACGCTCATTAGAATCTTTCTAAATGCAGTAAGATTAAAACACAATTTACGATTAGGTAGAAGGTTGGCCAGGGCACTAGCCACCCGTTGAGATACTACCGCTAGAGAGTTATTGGGTCCTATGACTAACCAGACAGTACTACATTGGATCCCTCTCTCTGGTTAAGAGCCATTTTGTCTGTGCCTAAACATACACCGAATAGTCTAACCTATTCTTTCCATATTTTCTTCCGTCTTCAAACACCTACCATCACTTGAGATTACCAAACAATTCTTCTTCACCCAAGGGGTTAACTATTGCACTGTTGTTGTTCCGTGGTTACTTTCCTCTAGGTAAGGGTTGAAGAGACTCTTTAGCTATGGTAAGGAGCTCTTCTAAGAGAATCACACTACAAAATTCAACTATTGTTCTTTAGGCTTGGATAATGCCATAGCATCTGTACCATGGCCTTTCAATGTCCTTGTTTAGAGTTTCTAGATTGAGGGTACATCCGAGCACACTATTCAATCTTATTTCTCTTCCGGTCGTTTTTTTATGTTTTTATAGTCTATACAGCATATCAAAAGATCTAATCTAATGTTGTTCCTGTTTTTAAAATATTTCACTTTGATTGTTTATTACTTATCTTGTAGCTTATTTATTTCCTTGTTTTCTTTCCTTATTGGGCTATTTTTCCTCGTTGGAGCTTATACCATCTTGCTTTTCCAAGTTCCAACTAGGGTTATGGCTTAGCTAATAATAATAATAATAATAATAATAATAATAATAATAATAATAATAATAATCAGCGATATCAGAAACGTTAACAAATCGCATCTCGTCAAGTTTTTTTACATCTCATGACGACATTAACTGTTATCTCGAAATTGATAGCACAAGCTTTCTTTGATGTGCCTCTGAATCTGATGTAATGTTAAATTCTCCAGCTTCAACTGTCTATGGAAATAATCCATCAGTAGGATCATTCGATAAATAAATATATCTTTGTTAGACAATTACTTTATACATAGAAACTAAACGCAGTAAATAAACAGTACGAAGAAGAATTTTCATAAGTGTTAGAGAAAGAAAGAAAAAAGTTGGATTGACGAATAAATCCCAGGAGTGCCTCGGCGCGTATAATCAGGAGTAAGGGATTTGCAGGATGATTGTAATGTATGGAAGGATTAGCACCCAATCGACTTGATCCTTATTCCATCACTGGGTACTTTAAATCGTGGATCAGAATCGATCGCCGTGGACGCAGCTCTTGAACCTCTCTCTGAACTCCTGAAAAATCCTTCTGTGCAAAAGCGGCCATTCGCTTTAAGCGATTGCTAAACTCTTTCAAAAGCACATAAGATTTGTTTTCTAATACTTAGTCACGTTCTTGCAAGTTTCAATTCCCGTTTACTTTTCGCAACGGATGACAAGGTTTAGGTGAAGTGGGTTTATCATCAATATGAGAAACTGGACTTGAATTTGATATTCTTTTTGTTACATTCTCATTTATTCGATTTTTACTCTCTCTCTCTCTCTCTCTCTCTCTCTCTCTCTCTCTCTCTCTCTCTCTCTCTCTCTCTCTCTCTCTCTCTCTCTCTCTAATAATGATAAGGGGTTTGTGTGAAAAACCATAAGTTTTTTTTATCTAGGGAAAATACAAATTTCAAATGTTTTAAATTTTCTATCATTAATTTTCTTATATAGTGTAGTTTAATTTAGTGTAAGCTCTTTGTCCATTCGTTTCATGACCCCCTTTCCTTGTTTTTCAGAGTGACGACGCCCTGCCCTCATCGGGGATCATATGCTAGAAATTCATTATAAGTTGAAGATTGTCAAACAATAAGTGTCACTTGGATAAATTATCTGAATTAAAGAATCCTGTATTGAAACCTATTAAAGATAGGCGGCGAGAACGATTTGGACTCCCCTCTGCTTTTGAAAGTGCTAGGTGAGGGCAAGCAATGATTTACTGTCGAGTATTCTTAGGATATTAGTGCAGTGGACACATAAGTGAAAAAAAAACAATACATTAGTGTTTCCATTAAGTTTGAAGTTTTTTATGCCACCACCTTGGAACTTTGTCTTGATTATAACTACCAAGGTTGGCTGCTGATAATTTTTGTGTCTGGATATATTTATTGTAGCGGTGGTATTGCTTGGTGAGATCTTTGACCCACCTAGGCAACAGCAACGTACATACATATACACACACACACATATATATATATATATATATATATATATATATATATATATATATATATATATATATGTATATACATACATATATACTGTACATATATACATATATATATATATATATATATACACACATATATAATCATACATTTTTCTCTTTGAAGCCAGTGGTTCCAGAAGAGTTGAGCCTTCTAATGTTGTAGTGGTTTGCGGACTGTGGCCAGATGTAGCATGCAGACTGCCTAGTGTCCGAATGCCAACCATACTCCAACGTTCACTTCACAAAATTATAAAACGGTGGAATACACATAAATCTGGGCAAAAGGTAAAGTCAAGACAACTGGGCACTGGGCATCACCCCTCGATTTTTTATACTGGGCAAGGGGACCCAGCTAGAACCTCAAATTTCCCTAATTTCCTTTCTTGCCTCGAGCTTGCTAAATAAACAAGGTACACATCACATCAGACAATGGCTAGGTTTGATAAAATTTGGAAATGAAATCGCCTGAAATTACATACAAAAATAACTCTATATCAGTTCAGTGAAATCGGTGTTACTGTATGGACATGAGTCATGGTATGGCAATGAAACAATATCCAACAGATTTAGTAGATTTGAGAACAAAGACCTCAGAAGAATATTGGGAGTTGAATGGCAAGGCAGGATTAGAAATTAAACTATAAGAGAGTTTACCAGAGTGCTATATATGGAAGAGATTATGGTGAATAGATGGAGACGGTTTGGGCATGCTCTTCGCATTCCCAAAGAGAAATTAGTTTACCAAATATTTCAGTGGGCTCCACAGGGTACTAGAAGAGTTGGAAGACCCAGGACTACACGGTTGAGGACTAGGAAGTAAGAAGAGGATGATATACATTATAAAGTAGGAATAAAAAAAAATAATAATAATAAAAAAAAGGTTTCGTAGAGAAAAACATAAGGGGATAAGTGTTTTTAATTATGTATAATTTTCTTCCTAGTTCATTCAATTACTCCAACTCTCCTAGGAGACCTTTCCTTTGGTATCATTTAGATACTCATTAATTATTGCTCTAAGGTTTAAGGTGTTTAATACTTTATTGATGAACTATTTAACGGGAGTCGTGCATATTCTAATCAATATTATATGACAATAGAGCGAATTCCTAACAATCATTTAAGGTTTTAATGCCGACATTTTTTCTAATTATAAACGCTTTGGATCTCAATCTATAATATAGTATGTGCCAATACGCAAATACGGGTTCCTTTATTTTTTCTTTATTTTTATAAAACGTTGAAGAATTCCATCTGAATATGGTCTTATTTTCTTATAATGAATCTAGATTTAAAAGATATGCTCAAGAGAGATATTAAGGAGAAATAAGGCAATGAACATAGATAATAATACCTCTTTAGCTTTGGAAGCTCCAAGTTTATTCGACTCTATTACAAATCATATGAAAACGTCTTCGTTTAACTGGATCGTTGCCTCCAGTTGCTGTTGCGACTAAAGTTCGTTACAACAAACAAAAACCTCTAATATCTACTGTATATAGGCTATGGTACCGAAAGATAATAACACGAGAGACAGAAAACAAGAAATGTGATAGCGCTAAAGATAGCATGTTTCCTCCTAATTCAAGTGTTTCTGGGAATACAGAGGACGGTAGAAATCCACACAAAGATTTGGAGGATATTCTCAGAGGAAAACTACAAATGAAAGAAAGAAATATAATACCAAAAGTGAACTTATCCAAGGATCAACATAGTTTGTGTTGGTCCCATTTTAGCCAGACCAAATGCACTTTTTCGAAAAAAAAAAAAAAATAATAAATAAATATAAAGGATTACTATCTAGATTTCTTGTAGAGTAATTGAAAAAAATAGCTACTCCAAGGCACTGAATTTAACAAAATAACTAAAAAGAGAACAACTCCATTAAATTATAATATTTAGATATTTGTAAGCAACAGAAAAACATGTCCAAAATTTGTCTTATAAACAATAATCAATCGTATAAATTACAACGAAAAATACGGTATCAAATTTGTCATCAACATAAATAAACCAGTAGTCATTTGTTATTTACGAAAGGACAAAAGAATCCTCAAAACAAAAGTAAACTAACTAATTAGTTAATAGGAATATAAAAAGCCAGTATCATAAATAAATCTCGACCAACCTGGTTTTTTACCAAATTTAGCAAACAATAGAAGTTGAAGGCAACTTTGAAATTAACGAAAGAAAGGGACCCCGACGACGCCTTCCTTAACTCAGGTAATCCGGGACTACCAACGCCAGCATTAACTTGAATTTAGATTCGATGGCGGTAATTAACCGACTTTCTTCCTTCATTAAACCGACGTCAGTGGCTAAGTATGGTTACAAGTTTGAGAACGTAAAGCTTGACAAGCCACACACACACACACACACACACACACACACACACACATATATATATATATATATATATATATATATATATATATATATATATATATATATATATATATGTGTGTGTGTGTGTGTGTGTGTGTGTGTGTATGGGTTTTTGTGTATCTATATATCATCATCATCATCATCATCCTCATTCAGCAGATGTTACTAGTCCACTGCACAACAAAGGCCTCAAACATGTCCCTCCATTACCATCTGTTTTTGGTCATTCTATGGCAGTCTACACCAGCAAACTTTCTCAGCTCATCAATCCATGGTTTTCTGTTCCATCCTCTGCATAGTTTGCAATCTTTAGGGACCAGAGATGGAATAAGATAGGGACCATTCCTTTATTCCTCTTCTCCATCTATTACCTGTCACTCTCATTATATGTCCTGCCAATCTCCATCTCTTACATGTTGCTAGAATATCCTCTGCTGTATTTTGCTCGTGTATGCATGTTGCTCTTTATCTGTTTTATGGTATTATTCCTATCATTATTCTTTCCACAGCTCTTTGAGTTGTAAGTAAGTTATGTTCTAAGGCTTTAATAAGGCTCCAAGTTTCTGATGCATGATTATTAGATATTTTTCTTTGCAGGAAAAGTGTCAGTTTAAATTTCGTATTCTGATTTGTTTACCAAAAGCACTCCATTTCATGCTTATCCTTCCCTTGATTTCGGTTTCATGTCCTTGGGAAACACTTATTGTCTGTCCTAAGTACAAATATTTATTAACGCTCTCTAAAGGTTCGTCCATAGCTCTCTCTCTCTCTCTCTCTCTCTCTCTCTCTCTCTCTCTCTCTCTCTCTCTCTCTCTCTCTCTCTCTCTCTCTCTCTCTCTCTTTCCATTTTCATTGAACACTATCTTAATTCTATTCATATTTGTTTTCAGTCCTATATTTCTGATTTCTCTTTTCAAATCTTCTATCATATTTAACACTTCCTCCCACGATTCACTAACCAGAACTATTTCATCTGAAAATCTTAATTTGGTAATATATTCCCCAAATGTTAATTCCTATATTCTCTCAAACTAAAACCTTAAAAAATTCTTCTAGGCACTCCTTTCTCTATTAGAATTTTCTCACTATCTTTATATAGTTTAAAATTACTGTAATTACCATTATATATATATATATATATATATATATATATATATATATATATATATATATATATATATATATATGTGTGTGTGTGTGTGTGTGTGTGTGTCTGTGTGTCTGTGTGTGTATACAAGTGTTCTAACATAAGATTCATCTGTTCCTTGTATTTGGCGGGCTTTCATTACTGCTGAAGTTTTGACATAATCAAAAGTTTTCTCTTAGCTGGTTAATGACATGTATATGATCAGTTGTGAAATACCCATTTCTAAAGCCTGCCTGCTCTCTTGGTTGGTGAAAGTCTAATTAGCTTTTTACTTGGCTTACTATGATCTTTGTAAATATCTTATATTAATGAGAGTAAAATTATTTGGTGGTGATTTTTGCAGATCTTTTATATCACCCTCTTTGTGAATTAGTATAATGATAGTTGTTTTCCAAGCAGTAGGTATAGAGCGTTCTTGCATACCAAAATTCAGTGAATTTTACTGTTATCAGACCTCCATTTATTATTAAGCCATCTTTTCCTGCTGCTTTGCCGCTTTTCATATCTTTCAATATTTTCTTCACTTCTCCTACTGTTACTTTTGGTAACGGCTCAGGTGTTTCATTATTTCTATTGCCAAAGATATTTCTTATATCGCTACTGTATACCAATGTATATAAATCCTTAGCATTTTTTTTTTATCACTTCAACTCTTTTATTGAAATTTTCATTTTCATCCTTTAAAGTAAATATCTGTTGGCACCATGTCCAGTCTTCTATTCATCAATTTGGTGCTTTTTCATATCATAGGTGTTTCATCAATTTTGGTCTGATCGTGTTAACGAATGTCTTTGTTTTTAGTTTGTACAATGTTTTGGATAGTTCTGCTAATTCTATTTCATCCAATAGATTTTACTCTCATTTCAAATATTTTCTTGATTAGGTTTTGCGTCTTTCCTGGTAGTTTTCCTTGATCTTGTTTAGGAACTTTTCTACTTTCTCTTGAGCTAATTTCAATAAAAATTTTGTTAAATTTAAGGTTCATTTATTCTTTGCTTGTTTCAAAAGCATCATGTAGCTGGGAGCACTTCTCCTGTATTGCTAAACTAAACATCAGATTTTTCTCTTAATAAACGACTATTCATTTTCTTTCTTAAAATTGGTTTTTCTCTCTTTTCCCTTAGATCTGGACAAATTTTACTTCACAACATTTTAATGTCTCTTGACTTTAACTTGTCTAACAAACACTATTACATCTTTACCTAATCGATTTTTTCAATCTATTTGGGCTTCTCCATGCCCATTATCTGTTTCTTTTTATTAAAGGAAGGTATTCATAATTTCAAGATGGTTTCTTCCAGCAAATTTCACAAACATGTCTCCTCTGTCAGTAAATTCTACAAGCATATTTCCTCTGTCACTTCTCGTAACCACTCCAAATTTATCAACTGCTGATTCCCCTCTCTTCTTTTGACCTACTTTAGCATTGAAATCGCCCAAAACAAATGTAAATTGAGTCGTATGTTTTTTCAACGACATCTCCAGAACTTCATATAGTTTCTATTTCTTCCCCTGTATGGGAAATCGTTGGTGCGTACGTTTGAATGATCTTCAATTTATACTTCGTATACTTTGATAATCAATCCTGAAATTCTATCACTAATACTATAAAATTCTATTAAGTTGCCTGCAAGATTTTTATTAGAAAGAAAATGAACTCAATCCTCTTCGTTTCTTTCATGTCTTGTGATGCAAAATATAAGACTCTCTTTTAGCTATATAGTGATCCCCAGTTCTAATGTTCCTCAATCTTATTATATCATAACTTATTTATTTCAGCTCTTCCAGAAATGTTTACATATATATTTACAAATATATATATATATATATATATATATATATATATATATATATATATATATATATATATATATATATATATATATATATATATACAAGTATGAAGAATTTTAAAGTGGATATCTTGCATCAATTTTTCAGGTACTTGCTCTCCATTTATTTATACACATATCTCGATAACTTGTTTGATTTGTTGCATCAGAATTACGCTAATAATTCTTGTTGATTCAATGCCCATCTGGCTTGAAATTTAGAAACCTCAAATGAAATAAGAATCTGGACACACTCTCATATCATGAAGCAGCAGCAAGTGTATAATATATTTCAGGCCAACAAAAGTTAAGAATTCCTTTCCCACTCCAGTCGTTGTGATCCTGTTAGTTGAAGGATTCCAGGAATAGTTATTAATTACTTACTAATTGGCAACTGCCCAATTACGACCCATATTTCTACTTCTTCTAGGGGCCGCTTGTACGATCTCTGGGGATCGGGTGGAGGATCTCTGGTGGCCAGATTCCTGATCTCTGGGGGCCGGTTGCAGGATCTATGGGAGTCGGGTGCAGGATCTCTTGGGGGTCGGGTGAAGGATCTCTGGGGGTGAGGTAATGGATCTCTTGGGGTCAGGGGCAGGATCTCTGGGGGTGGGGTGCTGGATCTATGGAGGCGGGTTGCAGGACCTCTAGGGGTCAGGTGCAGGATCTCTTGGGGGTCGGGTGAAGGATCTCTGGGGGTAGGGTGAAGGATCTCTGGGGGGGGTGCAGGATCTCTGGGGGTGGGGTGCAGGATCTCTGCGGGTCGGGTGTAGGATCTCTTGGGGGGCGGGTGAAGGATCCCTGGGGGTGGAGTACATGATCTCTAGGGTCGGGTGCAGAATCTCTGGGGGTGGGATGCATGATCCCTGAAGGTCGGGTGAACTATCTATAGGGGCCAGTTGCAGGATCTCTGGGGGCTAGTTGCAGGATCTTGGGGGGCCAGTTGCAGGATCTCTGGGGGCCAGTTGTAGGATCTATGGGAGTCGGGGCAAGGATCTATGGGGGCCGGGTACATGATCTCTAGGGGCCAGTTACATGATCTCTGGGGGACAGCTGCAGGATCTATGAGGGTCGAGGAAGGATCTATGGTGGTCGGGGAAGGATCTATGGGGGTTGGGTGAAGGATCTCTAGGGGTCGGGTAGAAGATCTCTGGGGTCCCGATGTATGATCTTTGGAATCTGGTTGAAGGATTTATGTGGATAGGGAGCAGGATCTATGGGGGTCAAGTAAACGATATCGAAGGGTCAGGTGCATGATCTCAGGTGGCCAGTTGCAGGATCTCTAGGGGTTGGGTGAAGGATCTATGGGTTTTGGGTGCAGGATCTCTTGGGGTTGACTGTATGGTATCTGGGGGTTGGGTGCAGGATCTCTAGGGGTCAGGTGAAGGATCTATGGGGGCTGGGTGTATGATCTCTGGGGCCAATTGCAGGATCTATGGGGGTTGGGTGAAGGATCTATTGGAGTCAGATGCAGGATCTCTGGGTGTCGGGTGCAGGATCTCTTAGGATTGGGTGCTATATCTCGTGGGGTTGGAAGCTGGAGGATCTCCAGAGGTCGGGTAGAGGATCTCTGGGGGCCAGATGCTTGATCTCTGGGGGCCAATTGTAGAATCTATTGATATCAGGTGCAGGATTTACAGTGGCCGTGTGCAGGATTTATAGGGGTCGGGTGCAGGATCTCCAGGGATCAGTACAAGGATCTCTGGGGGTTGGGTGCAGGATCTACAAAAGCTGTGTAGAGGATCTCTGGGCGCCAGGTGGATGATCTCTGGGGGAAGGGTGCGGGATTTCTTTTGGTTGAACAAGTCTCCCAAAATGAACATGGAATTAGGGACTTTCAAAGAGCAATTTATTTACAATTATAGTGACATCGATTAAGGAAACAACTGGAGGTTAAGACTAGTTGCATTCAACAATGTAATTTCAATAGGCACTTTTGAAGTTCTAAAGTTTTTGGGGTTCTCACCCAGAAAATACTAATCTAATAAATTGATTTTCAAGTATGGGATAGATTATTCTCATCTTAGTTATCAAGAGATTGATATGCAAGTAAAACAAAAAATGCCACCTAATCTTTTTAATATCGTCCCATGATCATGACCTCTTATGAGAAAAAATTAATTTCTCAGGACCGAGTTTAGGACGACAGTGAGACCTCCTTTACGGCACCCCTGATGCCTGCTTCGGACTCCCTTCCAGCCATCATTGTGTCTTCATCCCATTGTCATCTTTCCCATCCATCTCTGTCCATGCCGATCCAGCATGTGTATCCTGTTTTCATATTGCATAATCCAGCGATCTTTGTAAATGTGACGGGCTGCCCATGGTCCGCCAAGTTGCTGGGCAATTTACAGAGATCAATCCTCATCATCAATATCTTCTTTCTCTACAAGCTTATTCCTAGTTAGGGTTGCTGTAATAATATTGTTCTTCAACACATTCTTCCATTTTCTTTAGTCCAGTGCATATTCCACACTCAATCCCAACTCCCTCATATCTATTTTCCCACAGTCAAATCAACGCAATTTTGGTCTACCTAACCTTCTCCTACCCAGTAGTTCCATATCCATTATCTTTCTTATCGAATGGTCTTCCTCTCCTCTCTTCCTATGTCCATACTATCTTAGTCTACTTTCCCTCACTTTGGTTGAAGCTAGTGCTATTATGGAGTGCCTCTAACATTTCTATTAAGTACACATCCTTAACATTCTCATCTGTCACATTAGTTACCCATGTTTTGGATGAGTGTAATATTGTAGGTCTCACAACTTGGCACTGGAGCTCATTCTTTAGTTTCATTAGCATCCTACAATTGCACAGCACCCCACCACATTTCCTCCAGCTATTCCACCCTGATTGTATCCTTCCGGTCAACTCTTCATCTAGGTGTCCTGTATTTTGGATCACAGATCCCAAATATCTAAAACATTTTACCTCTTCCAACTTTTGAATGTCAATCACAATATCTACCTGTTTTCATTTCTGCTTCCTCAAATTCACAGCGCATTCCTATGGTCTTGATTCTACTTATTCTCAGACCGCCTCTTCCAGACAGTTCCTCCCTTCCTCCACCTAAATGTTTAGGTCTTTATCATCAGTTGCACATAAAAATCCATCCTCTACACAGTATTGTCCAGGGATTTCACATCTCAGATCCTCTTTGAGTATAATAATAGTGAAAAAAATAGGCTTAAGGCCAACCCTTGGTGAACGCTACCTGTACACTGGATACCACACCGTCTCCCGCTTGACATTGAACCGTTGTTGAACAATCTTTTTAATATTATCACTAGATTTCATTACAAGATTTCTAGAGTACAAGTATCTCGAAATGATTTGCATCTTCCTGGAATGACCAGTCTACACAGAAGAAAGTGTGACCACAGACTAAATTCCCGTCCGTATTTGCACTTTTTTAGAAACATACTTGAGACTAGCAAGCACTGCGTAGGAAACAGTAACTCAGCAACCCTATGCCACCTAATCAGTGTTCAGGTGAATTTTACGCGATTTTGTTTTGTCTTTACTTGCAACACCCCTATCCCTTTCTCAGAACTTAACTCTCACTCTCTCTCTCTGTAGTACTCACAACAGTATTGCATATTATTATCTTCTGAATATCCTGAGCAGTGTTCTTTTATAAAGTTTTAAATGCTTGTTCTGTATAAGATTATGATTCTATTGTTCATATTAAGTTAACAGTATAAACAGTATACATAATAGAGGGCCCCAAAAATGATCAAGAGAGAAGGAAACGAGGAATTGATAACTTTAGAGAAGAAAAAAAGACATAATCAAAAAGCATGATCAAGGTATGAGTGTTCAAACCCTGGCCAAAATGTACAATTGTACGATGTCGACAAAACCACAGCATATTCTATATAACATTGAAAACTTGCTTTTCATATAGATCAATAAGAGTCAGTCAACAAGAGATAGGATAACTGAAAACATAATTTGTGACAAAGTAAAATTTTTGTACGCTGATCTTTTGAAAAATTAACCAAAGGGGAGCAAAAAAGATGGAAAGTTGGAGATGATAACTTTAGGGCTAAAAAAAAAAAAATAAAATAAGTGAGAAGCATGATCAAGGTAAGTGTGTTCGAACCCTGGCAAAACCGTACAATTGTACAATGACTACAAAACCACAGCATAGTCTAGATAACATTGAAAACTTGCTTCTTATAATTATATAGATCAATAAGAAACAGTTAACAGGAGATACGATAAATGAAGACATGATTTGTGTAAAAACAAGTTTCTTACACTGATCTTTTTAGAAATGAGCCAAGTACATCACCAGACCCAGATAAAGAAACATTCAAAATAAGCTGTGGCTGGTCTGGAAAATTCAAGAGAATAACAGGCACCTGTAGTGCTGCGCGAAATGGTGAGGCTGCGAGCTCTGATGTAAAGGTAGGAAAGGCATTTGAGTCTGAATTTAAATATTTCTGGGATTCCAAGTTTTCTCCCGCAGCAAGTGCTCAACTGCAAAAAAAGGCCTGTTTATCTATTCTGGAAGCAGATGCCCAGGAGGACATTCATTACAGCAGAATAGAAGGCAATTTCTGGTCATAAGCCCATGAAAGACCATTTAACCCTTCTGTTCTGTGGTGATACAAATGAGGATTGCAAAATTAAACCTCACTCAGCGTGTTTAAAAAGTGTTAACGTCATGTGGAGGTCAAAAAGCAAGGCTTGTATGACATGCATTTTGTTTATCAAATAAGTCAGTTCAGTTTTTCGTTCCCAGGTCATAAAGTACTTCACACTCAATGCCTTGTTACTTATGGACAGTGCATTTTCCCATCTTCCAGCCATTAAGACGACCTGGTGGAAGAATTCAACTTCGTCAAGATCAAGTTCCTGCTACCCAACACCACTCCAATTCTCCAACCCATGGATCAGCACGTGATTTCAAATGTACACAAAAGCAATGTTCCAGTGATGTTTCGAGGGACCAAGCTCACCCTACAAGAATTTTGGAATGAACATTTCCACTTTGTCAGCTGCCTCAAAATAATTCAAATACATAGGAAGCGGTCACCAATAGATCAATCTATTAGCCGTGTAAGAAACTGAGGCCTAAATGCAATGAAGAACATGATTTTGATGGGTTCGAACCCATGCAGGGCGAGGCAGTTAACGATGAAATTGAGTTCTTGGGCAAGACAATATAATTGGAGATGGACAGGGATGACATCAGCGATCTGCTTGAGGAACAGAGCGAGGCAGCTGACGACAGAAGAGCTCTTGGGAGTTGTATAAGGAGCAGAAGCAAGAGATACTGGACATTTCTTCTTAAGAGGAGAAAGGCAGAGTGACAAAGCTCTTGCTTCCAGTGAAATACGATTAATGCTAAAAATTTGGGATACCCTGCAAAATTTTTTAGGAACACATCACCCAAATATGGCTCCGGCAGGGTGAGCAACTAATGCATTTACTGACTATTCTAGGTCACATTTACCTACAGTTTTAAAAGAAATGCCATAGTTATCTTTAAATAGGTTTTTTTTTGTCAAAATCTAATGTAAGAGTGTAAAAAAAGACGACTAAGTGTCCAAAAAACCTAAGTAATTCAGTTAGTGATAGTGAACATCATTCAAGATCTCATGGAGGAAGATTCTTTCTTCAAACAGTAACACAAACTACTAATCCTCCTCTCTCGTCTCCCATACCCCAGCCACAACTCTCCTCAAAGGTAAAGTGCGAGTTAATAAATCAATATACCTACTACTTACACTGAAATATCATTTTGTATTCGTTTCTGATGTTAGGAGTTATAATATCTATTTTAAATAACATTAAAACTTTTAAAAACTAGTTTGTATGTCATCATCGTCATCATCTCCTCCTACACCTATTGACGAAACGGGCCTCTGTTAGATTTCGCCAGTCGTCTCTATCTTGAGCATTTAGATAAATGCTTCTCCATTAATCCTCTCATACTTCATACTTCATAGCCATCAGTCATGTAGGCCTTGATCTTCTAACTCTTCTAATGCTTTGTGGAGCCCAGTCGAAAGTTTGGTGAACTAATCTGTATTGGGGAGCGAGAAAAGCATGCCCAAACTACCTCCATCTACCTCTCATCATGATCTCAGCCACATACAGCACTTGAGTAATCTCTCTTATAGTTTCATCTCTAATCCTGTCCTGCCATTTAACTCCCAAAATTCTTCTGAGGGTTTTGTTCTCAAATCTAGAAAATCTGTTGGATATTGTCTCATTGTCATACCATGATTCATGTCCATACAGTAATACCGATCTCACTAAACCGATATATACCCTGATTTTTATATGTAATTTCAAGTGATTTGATTTCCAAATTTTACTTAGCCTAGCCATTGTATGATTTGCATTTTTTTTCAATCTTCATTTAAATAAAATAGTTCCTGAATATTTCAATGATTCCACCTCATTAATCCTTTCTCCTTTCAATGACATTTCCTCTTCCATTGCATATTCCGTTTTCACCCTCTCTACCTTTCTTCTATTTATTTAGAGCCCAACCACATATGATATTTCATGCATTCTGTTAAGCAAGCTTTGCAAGTCATGTGGCGTTTTGCTAATAAGGACTGCGTTATCAACATACTATAGGTCCGCTGATTTCCTGTTACCGATCCAGTCCAATCCTTCTACCCCAGTTTATATGTACATTTTAAAATTTAGGTGTGATTCTTGATAACGCATTTACGTTTAAGAAACATATTAGGTCTGTATTTTCTTGAACTGCCCACAAATTTGGCTTCTTGGGAAAGTCTTGTAAGATTTTCGGTGATCAATCTTTTCTGAAGACGTGTTTTAATTCTTTCATTTAAACCTTGTTTCAAGTTTTGTTCTCCTGGACTGTGTTCAAGTGCTGATACTCATCTAAATGTATTGTACAAGAACTTAAGGTCTATGCAATTTCTTATTCCTGTTCTAGATATTAATATCTGGCATCGTCGTTCAATTAGTTCATAATACATATGGCACAAGATTTTTCATAATTCTGACCATTCTTTGCATCTAGATCTACCAGAACAGTACCATCTTGCTCGTAATACTAGATATGCAGTTAATTCTAATAGTCAGGCTTCCTTCATCATGAGGTTCAATACTACACAGTATTCTAGAAGTTTTATTCCAGTTCCGTAGAACTTCAAAAGTTCAAACTTGCAGCAAATGTTTTTATGTTGAACAGGCTAACATAAGACTCCTTTTATACTGTAGTTTATATATGAAAGATCTGTTTTAACGTTGTTACTGCTCGTAAAATATTTTTATTTCAACTGGTCACTACTCCTCAAACAGTTTATTTATTTCCTTATTTCCTTTCCTCACAGGGCTATTTTTCCTCTGTTAGAGTCCTTGGGCTTATAGCATCCTGTTTTCCCAACTAAGGCTGTAGCTTGGTTAATAATAATAATAATAATAATAATAATAATAATAATAATAATAATAATAATAATAATAATAATAATAATAATGAAAGTACGGAATGCATCGAGTGAATTCCCTATATTTCTTTAGTGAAAAATTATTTACTTTTCGAACATTTTGAGTTAAGAGCTTGCTCCAGGAACGGATTAAACTACTAGAATATCTTACACTCCAGTTCTAGATGTAAAGAAGTTTAAAATAAAGTCCATCATCATCATCATCATCATAATCATCATCTCTCTCTCTCTCTCTCTCTCTCTCTCTCTCTCTCTCTCTCTCTCTCTCTCTCTCTCTCTCTCTCTCTCTCTCTCTTTTCCCGATAAATTTTTACTTGTGCAAGCTTTTTGAGCAACGCGAATTAGACATGCCCCAAGCAGCAGAAATCATCAGATTTACTGGAATTACGTAATAATACAGTTATAATCTTGCAAATGCGCGTCACTTTCATCATCTGAAAGATATCTGCTTTTTCTTCTCTCTTGGAAATGAGAGAAAGTAAGGGCAACATTTACAGCCGTAAGAATACGTGTCTAACTGTAAGAGCCTTTTTAAGAAGCAAATGACGGACTCTGCTGTCACATACAAAATTTGTAGCGAGTGAAAAAAAGAATGGTTGCATGAAGTTTACCCACGAACTGAAATCATTCCTTTGATAATGATGACATTCGTAAATCAAGTGTTATGTCTGAAGATGTTATATCTGTGTATGTCTCACTCTAGAGGATGTAATGTTTTGTAGCATTCCTCATGATTAAAATAATTCTTTCATTTATTTCAAGTCATTAGCTGTTTTTGTACGTGACATTTATGAAACATTCATAATATACTATCAAAACTAAAAAAAAAAAAAAAGAAAAAAAAGAGAGAAAATTGTTTATTCATTTCAGTTTTATGAAAAGAAAATCTCATTAGGATCACAATAGATATCTTTCAATTGACTCTCGGGTACATACTTTACAAAGAAGAAAAATCTACAATGCCGTAATTATTTTTCACTTCTAATGAGGGTTTTCTCTCACTTGACATCTGAGTAAACAAAAGAAAATAAACAAAAGGAAAAGCTTGAATTAGAGGCATATCTCATCAAAAATCAATTGATCAAGAGTATATCGCTCCTAAAATTTCCCTAAATCTATACATTAACCATTTATTTACACCAAATTTCCCTGCTATTGCAAAGTACTCTATGAGAATATAATGATTTTACTTTTGATGTTTTTTACCTATTTTAGTAAAAATTGGAACCAATATAATAGAAGCTTTTTATAAATATTAACAAATGCTGATCTGATCTTTATCTTAACTGTTTATGATACATAAACCATTTATAAAACTATTTTGAATATAAAGATCTTCAAAAGCCTAGTATTTTATATGATAACCTTTGAGAAATGTTATTCAGCAACACCATTCTGCTCAGCTGGAATGAAATAGTTAGCTATGCTTAAAAGATAATGACACTCAACAAGCTAACGAATTATATCTAGAAGAAACTTCATTGAAGTAAATGTATCTGTAATATTCAGTAATGCCACCAAGAATAATGCAAACCAGAATGAAGAGAAATTAGGTTTGAATTGTTTCAGGAAAATGTGAACTATGAAATATGCAATGAGCATGCCAATTACCGCCATTGGTGGACTATGCATTGTTAAGAAGATAAATATTCCAGTTTGGTTAACGATATAAAGCATTCACATCAAACAACCGAAAGTTTGCCCATTTATTACCTATCACCATTATTATAAACTTAACTGATTTTCTAAATTTATGCAATAGTACCCTGCGCTGGGAACAGGAAGGTATAATTATGGGTGATTATTTATAAGTTATAAAATTGTTTCTAATATTTTACTAATAATTCCGGATTAAGATGGCAAAACTGTTTTTTGGAAAATGGATATAGAAGACATTCTAGAACATTTATGTTATTTCATATATACTTTTATTATATACAATACATCTGTGCCTTTTATAATTGAGAATCAAGACAATGGCTGCCTTACAGAATGACATTATATATATTTAACGTTATATGGATTTCTTCATTAATATTCACATACGACGTACTTTCCATGTATCTTCATCTGATTATGGTGGTTTTTTTTTTTTGTTATTTATTTGACCTCCTAGAGAAATGTAAATATCTATTACCATATAAATCGAATGATAATGAGAGGGGGAACAAGATTTATCATATTCTGTGACAGTTCTACACGAATATTATATTTCAAGATTACTTGAGAGTTTTCCCAATGTTCCTGAAAAAAATTTATCAACACAAGTGTATATCCTAAAGCCTCTAATTAATCATGCATACTATTTATGAATAATTATTCTAATATCAGAGAAACTGACAATATAATTTCTATACACAAATTACAGGTATTATTTACACGAAACAAAACATTTCCTTGATCCCCATTCCACTGCCATAGTTACCATCCATCATTTTCATTCAGTTCCCTAACACCTATTTATGATTCAATTTCCTTTATTTAGACACCATCACAAAGTGCTTTTAAACCTCTCTGATCTGAACCTGCCAGACGGTTCCTCCATCAACACCGCGTTACGCTATCCAGTTACTCTCCCTTTTGCTTTTCACTCTTTTATTGTTTATTTTGTTTAATAGATTTGGAAGAAGTAAATTTCATATCATATCTGTTGATAATGGATAAGACATAATTTCTGGCAATGGAGTAATGTATATCCCAGGATTTTTTATCACTCATAATGGCCCAAGTTATTTAACAACTTATATATTGATGAATTTGGAAGGTTTCTTAATAAATATAAATGAGTGCAAAATGTGGACCCCCAATTCTATTATTGTCCAGATAAATATCTTCAAAAGTATATCACTATCGCATAAAACACTATAAACGATTTTTTTATATTGGCAGTTGTTGAAATTAAATGAAAATTAATTTTCATACAAAATTAATAAATGCTGAAGACTTTTCATTCACGAAAAGTACAAATATATTTTCTCAAGGATCTCTTTTCTCTAGATCTAATCAGGTATATTGCTGAGCTAAATATATTCATATTTTATAAAGGAAGCAATTCCATTTGGTAAATTACTATTCATGCCTATCGTGCAAAAAGATAAATTAATTAATATGAAATGAAAAATGTTTATAATAATAATAATAATAATAATAATAATAATAATAATAATAACAACAACAATAATAATAATAATAATAATAATAATAATAATAATAATAATAATAATGATAACAGCAACTTGAAGAAAACATCTTGGGTATTAAAAATCTTCGTAAAAAGTGCGAAAGCTCCTGAATTTCTAAAATACACATTGTATATAAATGTGGATTTTTAATACCACAATAATCATAATAATAATAATAATAATAATAATAATAATAATAATAATAATAATAATAATAACTTGAAAAAAAAATCAAGCCATGTCTAAGAATCTCGGGTATTAAAAATCTTCGTAAAAAGTGCGAAAGCTCCTGAATTTCTAAAATACACATTGTATATAACTGTCGATTTTTAATACCACAATAATAATAATAATAATAATAATAATAATAATAATAATAATAATAATAATAACAATAATAATAATAATAACAACAACAACAATAATAATAATAATAATAATAATAATAATAATAATAATAATAATAATAATAATATGTTATTATTATCAACTTGCAGATACTTTTTTAATGTTGAACAGGGTAATATAAGTCTCTCTTCATAGTTTATGATACATCTATTTTCACATTGTTACTGACCTCAAGATATTTTATATTTATTATTCATTACTTCTCATATATACTGTAGTTTACACATTTCCTTCACTTCCTTTCCTCACTGGGTTTATATCCCTGCTGGATCACTTGGGCTTAAAGCATCCAGCTTTTCAAACTTTTGTTGTAGCTTAGCTTGTGATAATAATAATAATAATAATAATAATAATAATAATAATAATAATAATAATAATAATAATAATAATACCGATGGTTCCTCATAAAATTACCATTCAAATTAATAAACGTTTTGGCAAATGTACCCATGAAAAAGGGGTAAGAACGAAAACCACGCCATTCCTTTAATTTCACCCTTTTCCCCACGACTAAATCTTAGAACCCGAGGCTGTAGTTCATAGTTGTTTTTGTTCGGTAGCAGGTGTTTAATCAAGAGACGGCGTTGACGACAATTCTTCTTTTCACTGCAATTGAGTTTTTTTTTCTCTTCTTTGAGGTTTTTGTTGCAGAGCAACTGTTCAACATTAATTTTCCCCATTTGTAATTTCTTTCTGTTTGACATTACTGTTGGAATACTTTTGTTATAACTGTTCTTGTGTAATGGAAGGCGTCTCTTGTTTATCACAAAGCAGAAGCGTCATAAAAAGGACATAAGTCTTTAGGCCATAAAATTCAGTTGTTTTAATCACATCCCGGCGTTAAGAAATAACACTGTATTTGGTTATATCCTCAATATGTCTAAACCATGCCAATGATCATATGCAGCCACATACCGAGAAACCTTAGCACTCTAAATACAGATATGTTTAAAGAAAGGATCATTGGATTGGACGTCTTAAACATAGAAGATGATCAGGTATAATTCTTAATTGGAGATCTCAGACATGAAAAATAATCTAATATAATTCTTAAACGCAAAAACAAGTAAATGATTTAAAGCCATCACATCAAGTAATATAAATTTACCTTCCTATTGAAATTCACATTGTACCATTACTAGTGACTGAGGGTGGGGGAGGGGTCCTGTGTGCACTTATAGGTCCCCTAAGTTACTCAAATGTTTGCTGCAAGAAACCGCTTAAAGAGTAAAAAATAAAATCGGTAGACATGTTGGATCATGGTAGCAACTTTGGAAATCGTCCTTTTATATACGAGTACACCCCTAACACGGCTGCCGAGGGCAAAATAATATACTATTATATAACAAATAACACATGTATAATGATGATCTAGTTGTCTATACATAGGTTTTTGGGCAAGGAGAATATGATACTTCATGGTTAAATATTCTAGATGAAGCAGCAATTTTGAATTTTTGAAATGGTCACCGAAACACACAACTGTACATACTGTATAATACATCATCCGATATACTATAAATAATATACATTTTTCCTAGGATTTTACACATTATATGAATGCTAGTTACCAATAAACTGCTTTCTATTTCAAGTGAACGGCTGAAAACATGAATGGTATCCTACTGAAGAGCAGAAGGTCATAGGTAGTAGGTTGGCCAGGGCACCAGCCACCCGTTGAGATACTAGCGCTAAGGAGTTATGAAGTCCTTTGACTAGCCAGACAGTAGTACACTGGATCCTTCTCTCTAGTTACAGTTCATTTTCCCTTTGCCTACACATACACTGAACAGTGTGGCCTATTCTTTACATATTCTGAAATGTCCTCTTACATCTGACAACACTGAGATTACCAAACAATTATTGGCAGGGTTATTGCACTCTAATTGTTCAGTGGCCACTTTCCTCTTGGTAAAGATAGAAGGGTAACAGCTCTTCTGGGAGGACACTCCAAAATCAAACCATTGTTCTCTAGTCTTAGGTAGTGCCATAGCCTCTGTACCATGGTCTTCCACTGTCTTGGGTTAGAGCTCTCTCGCTTGAGGGTACTCTCGGGCACAGTGTTCTATCTTATTTCTCTTCCTCTTGATTTGTTAAAGTTTTTATAGTTTATATAGAAGATATTTATTTTAATGTCACCGTCTTAAAATATTTTATTTTTCCCTGTTTCCTTTCCTCACAGGGCTATTTTCCCTGTTGGAGCCCATGGGCTTTTAGTATTCTCCTTTTCCAACTAGGGTTGTAGCTTACCAATCAATAATAATAATAATAATAATAATAATAATAATAATAATTATAAACAGCCTTTGATAAATATATGATACCAACAAGATACACATTGTAAGGTAACCAGTACTTCAAGCAGCAATAATTAAAGAAGATGATATGCAAAAAAAAAAAAAAATAAAATAAAAAAAAAAAAATAAAAAAAAAAATGAGCAATGACTGTTACGTGAAATATACTCTAAGGAAAAGACGAGACAGAATTACAGAACAAAAGCTATCATCATGTACTTAAGTATTGGCAATACCAGTAGAGTAACTAATGATGGCAATCCAAAAAGTTCCGTATAAATTTTGACATTTACTCAACAGTATGTGTTATATGTGGTCAGATGCAATACAAAGATGTGTGCAAAAGGTTTTGCATTTCAGAATGATATAGTGCAGAAATCCCTCTGAAAGCTACTGTCTTTTATCAAGATAAAATGTACACACGTGATTTACAAGACATCCGATTTGTGGTTGGGGCAGACTTGTTATGTCACAAAAAATGCATCAGATAATACCGGTTGAGAGGAACACAGAATTTATCAGCCTTCAGCGAGATCCTTAACCGAAGTTGAAGGTTTTCTATAATTTGATTGCTTCTGTAGATGTCCAGTCAGTCAAAGGTGTTGGATATGCTATTAGAGATCTCAGAAATCTTGCTAAACTGCTTGGCAGTGACTTAGATTGCACATTTACTACCAGGAAGTCAAAACCTTGCTTAGTCATTACTTATATCTCTCCACTGGGGAGCCAGACAAGTCTACAATGATTTTTCTGAAGCATTTATCCAGTAGTCAATTTAGTACAGTCGAGCCAAACTTGGACAATCAGGCTGTGACTTCATGGGCTACTTTAAATTCCCTTGTCACTGAAGAAAATGTGCCGGAGAAAATAGTTTGATTTCTCTCATTACTTCCGAACCCCATGGTTAAGTATGCTAATACTTACACAGCACTAAAGAACTTTCAAAAAAGAATATGTTAGGTCAACTTAATCAAACAAGGATGACAGTTACTTATGATGAAGGTGCGTACCACATTGCAAGACAATAATGCTGTAGTGGTCTATGGAATTCTCAGATCTGGTCTTGTTCATAGGATCATTCCACATTATCAAAAAACTGCTTGGGTGCATTAGAAAGTACTTGTGTGGAGGAGGAGCAGAGATCCCCTAGACTGAGTTGAAAAGTTCTTCGTAATGTATGGAACAGAAAGCTATCAAGAAGAACTAACACTTTTTCAGAAACTGAAAGCCAGTGTGGTAGAAAAGAGCCCAAAACGTAGCAAGGAGTATCTGAAGGACTTCATAGGTTTATTTATTTTTTTTTTTTAAATAAAATTTACAAGCAGGCTTGAGGAGTTCGGAAATGAGAAATAAGACAAATAGTATACCTGGTGAAAGATCTAAGTAGAGAAAATCATGAGGGAAACTGCATTTGCACCTACACATACACTTCAAACCATTCTCCTTTTATTCACAGTATTTGATAGTGAAAATTACTTGTAATGGGGTTCACTGTAAATGGAGGACACGAGGAAACTTTTAGAAATTTATAAAGATGTTCTCTACGTTTTCTGGCTTGGTTTGTCATGAAGAGAACATAGTGTTAGTTCAAGGCTGTTGGTGCTAACATGTGCCTAGAATTAATCCTCAATAAGTCACACGCGAGTAGGTTTTGTACTGTAGGCAGTTTCAGAAAGATGTACTTTGTAACACAGTAGAAGATATACCAAGAGAAACAGGCAGTAAGCATTATGCAAAGAGATCTCAGTGGTTCTAGGCCTCTTAACTTTGTGCGGATTGTTAGCCATGAATTTAAAAAGCCTGAAACTGATGGAAATGATAAAAAAGGTGACAGACACTGTACCATCTGTAAACTGCAAGAAAAGCCCACTTTTTAAGTAAAAGAGTAGACAGAACAAAAGCTACACAATATCCTCGCACAAGAAATAATGTCTGATGAAGTAAATCACAGCTGCTCTGTTTGAATGATCTTAGTGCACAGAAGTAAGAAGCATTCGGAGCTGAACACCTTGTTACCAAGATCTAGAGAACGATTGATACGATTCACAAGACAAAACTTCAATTATTTAACAATCACCAAAAGCGTGAATAAAGCACTACAAAGAAAACAGTGAAGAAGATAGTTAACTTTACTCAAAAGACACCCGGCATAGCTTGGTTTAGAGGATGTGACATAAGGGAGGCTAGGTAAGTTTTCAGGTATGACCATATGCCAAAGAATTTCCTAGAAAATAAAGATGAGTTTATAACGCAACCAGTCAGAAGCTCACTGACAATTCAGCTTGAGAAATTGCTATCTGTCGAAGATCATCCGTGCCACAACACGTGTTGTAAATGTTATGTCATACATCGGATATAATTAGGACCAAGAATCTGACATCTTTCAGTAAGCTTTTGTAAAACGCTGTGGAATGTGATCTACAATACTTACTAAAGCCCATCAAGTATCGACATTATCTTTGACAACTATATAGAACGTTCAGTAAAAGGCTCTGAAAGGTTGAGAAGAGCAAATGTCAGGACCATTGAGATCAAAGCTTTTATGAGCCAACATCGTTGCTAGTCTGTATGGATACCGCCTTGTCCTCACGAGCAAACAAAATAAAACTCCAAAAACTTTTGTCTGAAAGGCTATGGAACACCAAGATAAACAATGGTTTGATCTTGTTCTTAGAGGTATGACAGGCCCAGATGGTTCAACTGGGCAGAAATGTCAACTTATCCAGAAAAAACGAGTCACTTGTCACTAATTGATCTTGACCTTGAAGAGGCATATCTATGAGTGCTTCAGCATGCATTACAAGTAACCACATCTGGGACCAAAAGGATCTGTTTACTGTCTACCGTCTATGTTGCTCCAATATGGACTTTCTGAATTATGGATAAAAGCTAGTACAGGTGACTCCTCTAGGTACATTCTTCTCCCCCCACTCACTGAAAAGATCAAACCCCTGTGTGACGTACTGCCTGCAGTACACACACTTATCTGGCTGCGATGCAAAAAGCAACTTTGGTATGAAAGTTGCTTATCGGACAGCTGACCTATTTCCCTTCCTACAAAGAGTTGGGGTGAATCCCAATGACCCAGACCTTGATGTTGCAATGTCAAAAACAGAAGCCTGGGTTTTAAAGCCAGAATCTTTATGCAAAACAGCAGATGAATTCAGAAACCGGTTATATCATGTCAATTGATCAGCTACCACCAACATCGACCTCCACTATGGTGAATATTCGAAGAAACTTTCAAGCAGCAACTCTTAGGGGAACTGTCTCACTTATACTTATTTTATTAAAACCTGTAAGGTTTCAGAAACAACTTGGCTTTTGCCTGTATTAGAGTACACAATAAACTACAGCACTTATAAACAAAGTTATAATAATGAAATAAGATATATATATATATATATATATATATATATATATATATATATATATATATATATATATATACATACATATATATATATACATATATATATATATATATATATATATATATATATATATATATATATATATATATATATATATGTATATATATATATATATGTATATATATATATATATATATATATATATATATATATATATATATATATATATATATATATATATATATATATATAATATGCAAAACGATAATCACTATGTCGAAAACGCTTTCGATACTTTATGGCACTGGGGAACAGCTCACGCAAGGGACAAATTGGAATGGCATATTTCACTCATTATTTAGTCATCAGAGATAGAAACTGCACGAGGCAGAATGAAGAAAAATGGTACGTGGAGACTAGGTTTAAATGACCTTAGGCCAGTCTACAGCTTTTTTAAGAAAATGTATGCGATGAAGAATCAAATAAAAATGCAAAATGAATGTTGCAGACAATAAATTTTAATGATTTGTATTACAATATGTTTTCTTACCCAAATGTAATGATCATTATGATGATCTTTATCATTATTATTACCCTTACAATACTTATCATCATCATTATTATAAGTAAAGCATATACATAAAAGAAACTATAGGGACATTTACTGGTGCATGAAAATGAATATTTCACAAAAGAGGAGGACCATGCGTCAAAATCAGAAGAGAGAGAGAGAGAGAGAGAGAGAGAGAGAGAGAGAGAGGGGGGGGAAGTTGATAACTACACAAGTTTAAAGATTGCATTATAAATAGGGACACTTAAACAACAGAGTTGGCTCTTTAAAATAAAATAACATCACTGGCTCTCCTAAAGTTGAAGACCTCCGCTGTCCCTAATGCTGCCCTGAAGACTATTCTGCAGTTTTACAATGAACGCAATAAAAGACTAACACTACGACTGAGCCGTGTGGCAACGTGCCATTGAGTAGCAATTACCCTTAACGTTTAAACTTCGTTGCAATGAGGTCGGGGTCCACTGGTAACTAAATGGAGTATGACGCGGAAGGATTACGAATAATTAATCTTACTATAAATCTTTTGTTGTTTAATCCGGGTTCTTTCCAAAGAAAAGGCTCTTTTAAAATAGATCTGAGCAGAATGTTTCTGCCTAGGAAAAAAGAAGTTCTAGATATGTTTTCTCCAATAAATGCAGATTTCCTTCAAGTCAGCGGTTTTTTAAAACTCGCTTTCATTCTTGGTACGTGTACACCGCAGTGGTCGGATATGAGGTTAGCAACCTTTTGACCTGATGAGGTCATGAGAGCCCAGAGAAATGTTTTCCCATGCATCAAGCTGTTGTGGCTTAATACTATAAATAGGTGCAAAACAAACCTCTGAACTTGTTTTTCATATCTTTCTAGTATGCTCGCAGAACGGTAGGATGAAAAGACAAGAGGCTGTTTGTATGCTACCATGAGATCCCCAAGAGGCCATCCACCTGTTGTTGTGCCAGCTATTCACCTGGCGTCAGGAAATGAAGTACCTTAATACAGCTTCCAGGCGAGACACACCTTATCATCCCTTGACGCTTCCCGAAGACGGTATTAAAGGGTTGTGGTGGCCGATGCGGTAACGTGCCTGACTGGTGAAAGCCACACTGGGGTTCGATTCTCGCTCAAACTCGTTAGCTCCTTTGATCAGTGCAACCTTAACATCCTTGTGAATGTGAACTAAAGAAGTGGAGAGGAGTTTGGGGGAGCCTATAGGTCTATTTGCTGAGTCACCAGCAGCCATTGCCTAGCCCTCGTTGGTCCTAGCTTGAGTAGAGAGGGAGTTTGGGCGCTGATCATATAGGCAGTCTCTAGGGCATTGTCCTGCCTGATAGGGCAATGTCGCTGCCCCTTCCTTCTGCCATTCATAAGTGGCCTTTAAAACTTTAACTTCCCGCGATAGAGGAACGGGAGTCCTCCTATGACTATGACTATCTTAGCCAACAGTCCGAATGCTATAGACTTCGGCGAGTGTATTTAAACCATAATCAGATCACTTGTGCTAATTGCTATGAACACCACTTAATCTTAACTCCTCTCAAGCCCCCTGTACATGCTCTGTGCCTAAAAGTCTATGTAAATCAAAGTTTTTATCAGTAGAAATTATAATGCCAGGCTTTAAGCCTAGCTCTCTACTAGTACCGTAATACTTGAATTATAGTAAGCGTCTTTTTAAGCGATTTATTGTAAAGAAAAATAAAGTGTCGAAAAAAAGTGACCTTTGGGATTCAGTTCTCCCCACCCCCAACCCCATCACCGAGGAGAATCCCATTTAGCCTAAGTACTATTTAAAGGAGTCTGGTTTCAATTCCAGTTTCATCAGAATAGATACTGATCAGAACGTCAGCCAGGCAACCCCCACATGCTGGGATCGATCTGCTGCCATGCGAATGCTACGCGAACATGTTACTACTGTACTAACCAGGAGGCGAACTAAACCTGGTTGTAACATTCTGTTATGAAATGTCTTGACATAGATGTTGCTGATTAAATATATTAGCGTTACTTCTACAAAAAGCTTTTTGGGTTAAGTTTAAGAACTATTTTCTTAAGATATAATCAACAGATTATTTTAGCGCAATACTCTTGATTAACTGATGCTTTTAACAATCATGGGACACTACAGCTATTGAAATTCAATTACGAATTCGATAATCATTAATATATTAACATGAAGACAGTTTCAAAATTTGTTTATCAAATAATGAGGTTTATCAAAGTCATCATTTGTCAGTTATTGAACTAGCGTGACTTCAATAAATGAAACTTTGTAATTAATGAAGATCTATAATAATCAGCTGGGTTACTACACTTTTCAGTAAAAGGATAATAATTTTTTCTTACTCTGGCTAATGTTTCCTGTAAAATCACCATATGAGAAATTGTATCCGGGTCCCGAAAATATGACAGAATCTTAAAGAAACGAAAACTTAATATGAAGAACTAAAAAAACATAGAATACCTAAATTATTCTTAGACGTAAACCAACAATGATGTTAATAAACATAAACTCAGTTCTAATAATAAAAAAAAAAACATAAAACAAGTCAAATAGGATGATGCAAGCCGTATCTGTGCTATCCAATAATGGGAAGTGCTTCTCAATGAGCACTTTATAAATCAAAAGGTTATTTCTAGTTCAGAGAATTCTAATTTGAAATATATTACAGCTTCTCCTATCAAAATAAGCTATAACGAATACTTTTAGTTGGTTGAATGTAGCTCTTATGCTTTAAAACAAATAGGAATCGACACATCTTGGTGGTTATTCTGATGGGAGCAAAGGAGTGGCAAGAAATCTACTAATAATACTCACAGGGTGAGGCAAAACATGTATTATTATTATTATTATTATTATTATTATTATTATTGTTATTACGGTTATTATTATTATTATTATTATTATTATTATTATTATTATTATTATTATCATTATTAATGTTACTGTTATTATTATTATTGTTATATTGTTATTATTGTTGTATTATTATTGTTGTTATTATTATTCATGAATGTGTTGTACTTGAAGAAAAGCCATATGAAACGGCCTATTGTATCTAAGCAAAATATTTCAATTAGCTTTTGATATACTTTGGACATTAATGATATGAAATGAATATAATACTGGAATGAAAGAGACCGATATTATTTACTGGAATTTTCATAACTTACATGATCGTTCTGTAGAACGGAAATACGTAAAATTTACATTGAAAATTTGTAAAGTTCATTAGTCGATATCTTTTAATTATTTTTGCTCAAGTAAAAGTAGCATTATCCATAAAATGTTAAGCTCATTTCATTACATATGTCAGAGTAAGTTTATTTTATTGATTGTTGGAAAAAGATTAAAGTCAATCAAGTTAAAGTAATTTCATCTGTAGCATCGAAAGTATGAGACTGACTGTTGCAATACTCAAAATCAACCTAAGTCCTATTTTCTTTTTTTTTTCTTCCTTTTTTTCCTTTTTTTTTTAGAGCAACTTCAGCTACAATCACGAAAAGAATTCAAACCTCGGGTAAAAGCTCTGAGAGACAATGGCATACTTCGTTGTTTTTTATTTAAGAATGAAAAGATCTCCACCTTCACCTCAGAAATCTTCAACCTGTTCCTAGTAATTCTTATAATCTTACTAAATAGGGAAAGACCTTTCATGGCTTTCAAAATATGAAAGCTAATCGCACAAAATATGAAAATTACCATTAAAATGGTGATTAAGCTACTAAATTGCTCTCGTGTTCCCATAAATTATTAACTTTACCAATATCCGACAGATTGTGTTGGCCCGATCTGTTCAATAGCTATGCCATTACGGAATCGTTATTTCACTAAGGATAGACCCTTTAAGACGCTCAATTTAAGTAAAAACATAAATTAACAATATAGTCGAGAGTAGTCATCGCAGAGATAGCCACGGAAATAGCTTCTGGATTTGGTGCAAATAGTATTCCTATATGATACTTCAATAAAAATCTAATTCACTTTGGAAGATAGAATTGGAGTGGTTACAGAACTTGAAAAAAAAGCTACTATTAATATATTTTTCCCAGGGGAAATATAAACCAGAAATAAAGGAGACGGGGCCCACAAAATCTTTCAAACACTTGAAATGACTAATTTTTTTTCTTATTAGTAGCAATAAATTACAAAGCCTGGGATGAGTTGATTTTTTCTTTAATAGCAGCAATAAATTAAGCACTCATAATGAGAGAAGTTTCCTTACCAGCAACAAAAAATTAGCCCCTTAAGACGAGTGAATTTTTTTTTCTTTTTTTTTCTTTTTTTCCAGCATTAAGTGTCTTGTGTCTTTAATGGCAGAAATAAATTAAACAGAATAATTTAACTTTATCCTTAACACCAGCAATAAAATATTTAGCAAGTGTGAGCTTTTCCTACAGCAGCAGCAATAATTCAAACACCTAGGAGGGATGAATTTTATCTTTACCTACAGCATTGTTTCTCAAACTTACACTTTTACAGCTACTACGTCAAAGCACTAAAGTCTTGAATTTTAGAGCACAGAAAATAAGGAGCTTACGTAGAAAGTGGACAAATCTCTTAAGTTAGGAATAATATAGCAAGAGTTTGGCTTGGTTACGAGCAGAATGAATAAGTTTCATAATTCTCATTGATATTTATTATGTATAACTTTTAATACTGAAAATGAAACATTCATTAATTAACAAAGGAAAATGGAAAGTTAATTCAAATTTGATTTTAAAAGTAAAATTATTCAAGATCTATCTATCTATCTATCTACCATGGCATTTTCTCCTATTTTAGAAGGTAACAGACATCAATAAAGAAACAAAAGATTTTTTTTTCATCATTCCTCTTTGCCTGACGAGGGACTTAGCCGAATTTGGTTGGTAACTGCTAGGCTGCCACAGTCCATCCTCCACCGTTTTCTACTACAAATGAAGTTTCATATGCTGACTCCCCTACTGCCACTACATCAGCGGTCAACAATGTGATCGTAGGTAGCAGCAAGGCTTATCGGTACTGCGCTACAATTGTTCGACATTCATTCCTGTTTCTAGCACGCTCTTTTGCCTCTCTCACCTAGGGTTTTCTTCACTTCATCCATCCACCCAAACCTTAGCCTTTTCCCTGCACTTCTCTCATCACCTTCTGCAATCATCACCTTCAGGAGACGACCATTTTCCCTCCTCTCGGCATGGTCAACCCACCTCAACACATTCATATCCACTCTACCTGCTAATTCATTTCTCACATTCATTCTCACCCTCACCACTTCGTTCCTAACCCTATCCAATCGTGATAAATCAGCCACATTCCTTCGACACTTCATCTTGAACACAATCAATTTCTGTCTCCCCTTCACTTTCAGTCCCCACACTCCAATCCATAAATCACAATTGGTACAATCACTTTCTCATAAAGAACTCAGTTTTACATTTATTCTTAAACCCCTATTCTTTACCAGTCCCTTCACTGCCCCCAGCACTTTACATCCTTTATTCACTCTCTGATGTAAATCTTCTTAAACTCCACCATTTACAGCAACATCAAAACCCAAGTACTTAAACTGATCTACTTCCTCAATTAATTCTCCAAACAACATGACATCCAATCTAGCACCACCCTCCCTTCTCGTGCATATCATAACCTAACTCTTGTCTACATTATCTTGCAATTTCCCTATCTCACACACCCTTTCTAACTTTTACTCAGAGTTTGCAACCAATGCACTATCACCACAAACAACAACTGATTTACCTTCCACCCATGATAACTCTCGTCTATCAGTTTCAGTCCTTGACCAACCACTCGAACATTCACCTCTCTCATAACTCTATCAAAAAACAAATTGAACAATCATGGCGACATCACACATCCTTGTCTCAGCCCCGCTCTTACTGGAAACCACTTGCTCACTTCATTTCCTATCCTAACACATGCTTTACTGCCTATATAGAAACCCTGCACTGGTTGCAACAATATTCCACCAATT
>NC_090735.1:108864922-108869922 GCF_036898095.1 Palaemon carinicauda
GTAAGATTATATACATTTATACATTTTAATATCGGTTTCAATACAGTTTTTAGTTTATTGGGATTAGGGAGAAAATTTATTTAAAACACTAATGCATTTGGGAAACACTAAAAAAAAACATAATTTTCTTTTTATCATGAAATAAAAAATAAACGGCTCATTTTTTTCACTATGCCTTTACACGTTTATGCTAAAAAATAAGAGAATATTGGTAAATAAACAGGTATTATAAGGAAAGTAAGATGTAAGAGTATGATGATAAGTACTACCGTAATGAAATTAGGTAACTAGTATATATTGAAAACCTATCTCATGATTATAATTAAAACTTTGATAAAATTATGAAATATCATGTGTATTTTGATTAACATCTTAAAGAATAATAGAGAGTTTACGTTGACATTCAGCTTAACATAGGCGTGTAGCAAAGGGCGAAGGAGCGCTGAGTATTGTTCAGAGTGGAGAGCCACAGATGCAAGATGGCGCCATGTACAGTATCCTAATCAGTTGGCCAGAGTCTATCTATACACGTTCTGGGGTAAACTGTAAATATTCTTTAAAGAAAACACGCTTCAAATGATCATAAAAGTACAGCATTAAATGCCTTCGACTCTAATTATCTTTTTTTTTTAATTTGTGTAAGAAATTGTTTTCCTCACTTTAAAAACCAGAAGTTTCACTTTCTTTTCACTCTGGAAGAATAGATTGTAATCCCAGTCTCTAAGTATTTGTCTTACTTTTTGTTCTAACAATGTGAGTTTCTTTGTATAAATTTTCTAAATTGGTACCACAAGTGAATCAGCAGTTGCTAAATCCGCAGGTGAAGAAGGCGGACTGTATGTATGTACTTATATATTTCAGCGAAATCTTATGCTGAAAATAGCTCGCAACTGCCACAACTATACAACCTTTATTACTCGAGAGTGAATTTTTAACGCATTTTGACGAATGTGTGTAATTAGATATAAAATGTTTAACAGCAACGATAGAAAAAAGGTTTAGTTAAACTCTAAAAACATTTCAATGCTACTAACCCAAATCATGAGCTTATAATTCACTGCTTCATTCAGATATTGCCAGGAATTGTTCTTGGAAAACCTCATTTCTTGAATTATGAAATCTTGGATGAAAATTCCTCTAGCAGATGTCCTCGAGGCAAAATTAAATAGCCGTGCAAAGTTATGATCGATAATAGTAGTAGGAAATATGACTCAGCTGCTCACTTTTTGAGGCCATTGTCAGGATTGCTCACTTTGTCAGGATTGCTCAGTCAGGATTACTCACTTTTTGAGGCCATTGTCAGGATTGCTCAGTCCGTTTGGGGATTTATACGTAAGGATTGCTCACTTTGTCAGGATTGCTCAGTCAGGATTGCTCACCTTGTCAGGATTGCTCAGTCAGGATTGCTCACTTTTTGGGGCTAATGTCAGAATTGCTCACCTTGTCAGGATTGCTCAGTCAGGATTACTCACTTTTTGAGGCCATTGTCAGGATTGCTCAGTCCGTTTGGGGATTTATACGAAAAGTTTTGTTTACAAACAACCCCCCCCCCCCCTTCCCCTTTTTTGGGGCTGTCATGATTGCTCACTTTTTGGGGCTAATGTCAGAATTGCTCACTTTGTCAGGATTGCTCAGTCAGGATTACTCACTTTTTGAGGCCATTGTCAGGATTGCTCAGTCCGTTTGGGGATTTATACGTAAGGTTTTGTTTACAAACAAACCCCCCCCCCCCCCACCCCTCCCCCGCCCACAGGGGGCGTTTTCTGTGTCTATGGTCACCGGCAGGCTTAGAGTTGTCTATCTTGAATGACGCACCCTTCTTTCCCCCTCCCTCCCTTCCCCGACCCCTAGGGGGGGGGCATTGTTCCTACCGAGCACGCAGTTTTTTTTATCATAAGACACGCATTTGTATGCAGACGAGGCTCTCCTCCCCCCTGACCACATTCCTTTCAATTTAAGCCTATGGAAAAGTGCCCATCTCTCTATGCATTTTTTTTTTAATCCTAAGAGACATACGCACACTTGTGTGCCAACGTGAGGCAATCGAGTTCACACGCCTCCCCCACCGTTATCTCTCTCTCTCTCTCTCTCTCTCTCTCTCTCTCTCTCTCTCTCTCTCTCTCTCTCTCTCTCTCTCTGTCCATTTGCTTTAAGGCCTTTCGCTTGCATTAGCATATATGGGTAATAATCACTTACATTGACATATATGGGTAATAAAAAACATATTACAACTTAGTTTCTTTTATTATACGAAGCAGACGTGCAAAATAACATTTCGTGAATAAAGACAGCATTTAGTGGGGAAAAAAATCTGACCCTAACATTTGCACGCGGCAAAATAACATTTCGTGAATAAAGACATAGCATTTAGTGGGAAAAAAATCTGGGCCTCAAAACATTCATTTGAAACCCTAACATTTGCACGCTTAAAAGCGGTAGGAAAACATTTTTAATTACGTTTCTTCAGCACTTGGCATATCTTCATTGAAAATTCAGGTTTTGTATATTTCCAGATGTACATACACGGTCTTGAATTTAAATGGAGAAGATAGTATAATAACACTGTTACGTCATTTTTCTTTAAGTCGGTGGTGGATAAATGCTTCCTGATTTTCCTTAGGCCGGCGCAATCTCCATTTAGACTTACGCTATGCGTAAAATATAGGTAGAAAAATGCGCACAAAGCCGAATTGTAATTTTGCACTCGCATATTATTTATGAAACACTTCATGGAGGAATACCTTCGTAGAAAATCAGTAAAGTATACCGAATGATCTTTTGGCTGCATCCCCAATGGGTAAAAAAAAAATATAATGTTTTCTACCGGACTTTTCTGTATTATAAATGCAACCCATTGCCCGATTTCGCGATACTGATGTGATGGCAGAGTATTCACAATAAGTAAGATGGGTTTTGTCCTTATCAAGGTTATCTTGAAGTCGACCAACGAGGCCCTCCTCCCCCCTGACCACATTCCTTTCAATTTAAGCCTATGGAAAAGTACCCATCTCTGTCCATTTTTTTTTTTTTTTTTTTAATAAGTAGCGAAATGTACGCCAAGCTTTCAAGACTACATCACTATTGCGTTGTTTATATTGATAATAACAACAACTAGAGCATCAGTAACAATATAAAAATTTACGGAATTAATGATAACAATAACAATATATTTCATTTTATTCGATTGTAGTGCACGGTTTACTTTACTGATGAGAGAAAAAACAATAAACAATAATACATTTACTTTATCCCTTTAAGAAATTGAAGAGTTTAATCTTTATTCCTTGGCAATACAGCTAATCATATTATTTATAATGTTCTGTTGCCGTATAATTTTACGAACTTTCGAGTATGAAATGAAAGATATGTGGATGTTTTATGTTATCCCTATCACTAAAGACGTATGCTAAGGGATATATGAAAATTAGTTCCACGTATGTCAACTCTTTACCAACTAATATCCTTCACAAACATACACAAGCGCGCGCGCGCACACACACACACACACACACACACACACACTTATCTATTCCTTACTTGTTACAAAATTCAGTGTTGCAGTCGTGTATGTTTCTCGAAGCTAGATCTAACGCAATGCTACTAATCAGATTTATAAATAAAAATTGCAACATATACAATTTCCTTTCCAAATAGTAATGCTTTAAACAATGCATAATCTAACAAAAAACAAAATTGTATTGTAAAAGCTCTTAGACTATTTTGTATAACAGACGTGTACTTATCCTTCACACTAGGGATAATCAACGCGTAGAAATTAGACAGACCAAAAACAAAAGCAGAAACGAAGAGCCATAAATGGGCACGAACGAGGAGCCATCCCAGAGAATATAGACTCAAAATAAAATAAAAGTAAAGATGATTGGTATTATGTTACGTGACAATTCTACCTAGAAACTATACTATTTTTTAAACAGCTAAAAACGATATCTTTAAACAATGCAACGATAATTCACCACCATGAGAGAATTACTGCTGCGAAAGGTGTTTAATTAATTGCAACGAGTTACGAAAACTCATATTCATTACTTAAACAAATCTATTTTCGTAGTCAGTAGTGTTTAATTATCCAATTTCATTGGTGTACTGGAACGATTTTCTAGAAATCTAGAAATATTCAAGACAATTAAATTTTTTTTTTAAAGTTACGTTTAGAGTCGATTTTGAATAATGTAATATAATCAATCGAAGGTATACATATACACTTTCTTAGCTTTATAATTTTCTTCACACTAAAGTATAAAACTTTTAAAATAATAGTAATATATTCACTGCGTAATGACTGCAATATATTACAATCATAAATTTACAATTGCATATGCAAATCATATCATAGTCATCTATCTCTCATTTTAAGCGAATACCTTTTACTAGAAATATAGAAATTTTGAATTTACACAACTTTATGTCATCAGGTTAGTCTCCATTTTTCGTTTTTTTTTTTTTTTTCCATTACTCTGACAGCGATGTAACTTCAAAGTTTCGCACATGCAGTATTTTAGTACTGAAACTATCTTGACATAATATTTCTGGAAAATATTACTAAATTAGAAGTACAGGGTGGTTTTAGAAGAGGTAGGGGCTGTATGAATCAGATTTTTACAGTAAGGCAGATATGCGAGAAATATTTAGCAAAAGGTAAGGAGGTGTATGTTGCGTTTATGGATCTTGAGAAAGCGTATGATAGAGTTGATAGGGAAGCAATGTGGAATGTGATGAGGTTATATGGTGTTGGTGGAAGGTTATTGCAAGCAGTGAAAAGTTTCTACAAAGGTAGTAAAGCATGTGTTAGGATAGGAAATGAATTGAGAGACTGGTTTCCGGTGAGAGTGGGACTGAGACTGGGATGTGTGATGTCGCCGTGGTTGTTTAACTTGTATGTTGATGGAGTGGTGAGAGATGCGAATGCTCGAGTGCTTGGACGAGGATTGAAACTGGTAGACAAGAATGACCATGAATGGGAGGTAAATCAATTGTTGTTT
>NC_090735.1:108877422-108884922 GCF_036898095.1 Palaemon carinicauda
AATTTTCAAGGAAGTAATGATTATGACAAATTCTAGTATGCTAAGCATTCCAGTATTGATAGTGAGGTCAAACGAAAAGCAAGGAATGACTGTAGACAATATTTAAACAGAGAACAGACGAGGCTGACAAGGCTATGAATTCATTGAGTGGCTATGGTGTAAGAATTGCATATACCCATCAAAAAGAGAGATGGTTCTGTTATAACAATATGAAGAAAGATGACGTTGGATAGAACACTTTAGTAAGGTCGTGAATAGGAGATATGAAGGGAATAATTTGACTGATATACCTGAAGCTGAGGAATACCTTGATGCGCTCATGAATAAATTCAGTGTGTATGAAGTTGAAGCTATCATTGAAAAATCAAGAGATGGAAAACCCCATGATACGATGGAATATCTGCTGAGATGAGTTTAGTCGAAAATTAAGTGTACCCAGAATACCTACAACATTATTTTGTAGAATGTGGCAGGAAGAGGCTAGGAGTGTTGGTGAAAATTGCAAAAAAAAAAAAAAAAAAAAAGATCTGACTGATTGCAATAATCACAGAGGCAACACACTTATGTCAATTGTCATGAAAAGATATAGTATGCTCATTCTAAAGAGACTAGAGAGAAAGATAGATGGAAAGCTGAGAGATGAACAAGTAGTATTTCAAAAAGGTACAAGTTGTACTAACCAAATATTAATTTTAAGGCATGTAGTACAGCAATGTGTAGAATATAGAAATTAACTTTTGATGGCACATGTGGACTATGAAAAAGCCTTTGATAGTGTGCACCAGCCAATTTTGTGGAGAGTCCTGTGTTATTATGGAGTTCTCCTTAAATATGTAAATTTGATCAAGTTTCTTCATGAGCATAGCATAGCAAATGCAAAGTTAATGTTAATGGAGTCCTATCAAATGAACTTCCAGTGAAAAGTGAAGTACTTAAGGGAATGTATTGTCACCTATGTTGTTTATCCTCCTCACGGATTTTGTAATGCATAGAACAGTTGGGAATGGCTGAGAAGGATTGGACTGGATTGGTAACAGGAAATTAGGGAGCCTAGAGTATGCTGATGACGCTGTCCTTGTTAGCAAGACTTGCAAAGCTTGCTTACTAGAATGCCTGGAATATCACATGAGGTTGAGCTCAAGATGAATAGAAGAAAGATAGATGATGAGATAGGAATATGCAATGGAAGATGGAACATTATTAGAAGGAGAAAGGATTAATGAGGTGGAATGATTGAAATATTTAGGAACTATGATCTCTTATACGGGGTCTTTATAACTGGAACTTAATGACATACTAAAAAAAAAAAACCAGACAATACCTAGGTAATGTAAAATTTGGAAATCAAATCGCCTGAAATTACATATAAAAATCACTCTACATACAGTATATCAGTTTAGTGAGATCGGTGTTACTGTATGGACATGAGTCGTGGTATGACAATGAAACAATATCCAACAGATTTTGTAGATTTGAGAACAAAGCACTCAAAAGAGTATTAGGAGTTGAATTGCAGGACAGGAATGGAACTATAAGAGAGATTATTCTAGTGACATAGGTGGATGAGATCAAGGTGAGGGGTAGATGGAGATGGTTTGGGTAATATCTTCGCACTTCCTAGGAGAGATTATTTCATAAAAAGTTTAATTGGGCTCCACAAGGCACTAGAAGAGTTGGAAGACCCAGGCCTACATGGCTAAGGACTATGAAAAGTAGATGATGAATGGAGAAGTACTGATTTAAAAGCTCAAGATACAGACGACTGGCGAAATCTAATCGAGGCCCTTTGCGTCAATGGGCGTAGGAGAAGATGAGGATGATGATGATGTTGATATATATATACATATATATATATATATATATATATATATATATATATATATATATATCTATATATATATATGTATGTATGTATGTATGTATATATATATATATATATATATATATATATATATATATATATATATATATATATATATATATATCCAGACAACTTATCTTTATTACATAGGAGCGATATGAATGAGTGGGCAGGGGTATGTGTTTGATTAACGGTGTCTCGTAAGGCATACGGTTTATACTTTTAACAACTAGAGAAACTATAGGGAATTTACAACGATCCCTATTGAAACTTTTCACGAAATGTTAGAAGCCGGGAGGAAAGCCTATCTTAAATTGGCGGTGACATGTACATCCTGTAATAGAGGATAATTAAAACTTTTCATAATGTCACGAGACGAAGTTCTCTTAAGAAGGTCCTTTTGTAATATTGTAAGACTTTTAATGGAGTTTGTTAATGTCATCAAGGTCGAGACACTGGAAACTTTTCTTATTAGCTGTGGTTATAAGAAGTCAGTGAGATATTAGATCCTTTTTTTTTCTTTTTTTTTATTTGCTTCTACTCTTTAGCATCATTGTATAGAGTATAAATTAAGTTATGCCACTGATTGATTGCATACCTATCTACACGAGGCAAATGTAATAGGGAAAATCCTTGGTAAATATAAGATGTTTAAAGATAGATAAGTTGTATCCTAAGAAATTAGAGTAAGTGCTTTTCAACTAAGCGCAAATTATATATAGCATTCAGTTGATGAACCTCAAAAGAAATATATTTAAGCTTTCTATAATCCATGTTAGTAATTAATTATGCCACCACTGCGACAATTGATTTCATAAAGAAGCTGAAGATGAAAATGTAGCTTCTGAAACTTAATGTTATTAAATATTTAGCTCTGTAAGCATTTTTCTTTATCAAATAATCTAACAATTGAAATATACATACATACATACATACATACATACATACATGTGATAAAAGACTAATCGTCAATAAACAGCAATGAATATGAAAAGAAAGGTGTAAGAGCCTGAGAAGTATGGTAGCCGTAGAAGATGAAACAGTAATTATGAATCCTAATAATTAAAGCCATTAAGAAAAAACCTTAAAAATGCGTAGTTCTATCTTATTGATAATTAAAAACTAACAAGATTCATAGGTTCAACATCAGATTAGAAGGAATGAAGCCAAACAGCATGTACATTAACATCTCAGAAAATTGAAAATCTCGTCATCAGGGTGAGAAGTCTGTGAGGAATTCTAGCAGGAAATGAACCAATTGGAGATGGAAACGAAATGCGAATTCTTTGAACAGCAACAAAGAAGCAAACTAATTCTGAGTTTTACGATGCCATTTCCAACATTCAAGCAATTTTACTGTCTATTTTCTGGCTCCCTGAATTCTCCCTATAATGATTTTTCAATGTAGCTTTCAACAACAAACCAGTCTACAAGACTTTCAACACTAAAACGTACCGCCCGCACTTTTCATTCTTGAGCCACAACTGTAGAAGGGAATAAGTCAACGTAAAGCACTAAATTGAACTTTGTAGCCATACATAGTATACGAATAGTAGAAATGTTTTTTCGTCACATAGGAATAAAAAAACACCTTGATTCCGGAAACACGAGAGAGAGAGAGAGAGAGAGAGAGAGAGAGAGAGAGAGAGAGAGAGAGAGAGAGAGAGAGAGAGAGAGAGATTCCCCTATCAAAATTCCTTTTCCATTGGCAGAATTTTCCCAGTGGGTGTAATCATATCTGCGTTCGCCAGAAGGGAATGTCAAGCCGAATCAAAGTCACATTCGCACTTTAAAAGAATTGATAAAAAACAGGAATCTAACGAAAGCATAAAGATGTGATTTCATGACTTCTTTTAACTATTATCATGCAAAATTAAATAAACTTTTACAATAGATCTTTACGCCTAAATTGGTAAAAAAAAAAAAAACTTGCTTTAAGGCATTCCTATATTTACTAACACTCTTTATAAAGCAGAATAATAATGTCAGGCTTTTTATAAGCCAAAAGTATTGAATTTCATCGATAGTTTCTGTATTTTCAACGTAAACTATTTTAGTGATAAACCCAGGTAGGGTTAGCTACCGAAAGTGCAATCCTAAGCATTACTCTTTATAGATAATAATAGTGAACAGCTAAAAACTACTGAAAAATTACAACGCGTTCATTCCACTGCTGCATTGAACGTCGATAGATCATTATTATTACCTTCGCCAACTTCGTTGCGAAGGTTACGTTCTGATAGGAGTGTATTTATTTATTTATGTGTGTATCTTTGTTTGTGTTCGCATAACTCAAAAACTATTTGACCAATTCTCATGAAATTTAGTGGGAGTATTGGCCTTGATCCAAGAACAATTTCATTAAATTTTGGGAGTGATTGGGAGTTTAGGACAAATGTCAAGGTCAAGGACCCGAAACAATCAAAAACATCTTTTTACTATATCGTGGTCAATTGTTATCTGATTTACATGAAACTAGTGCCAAAATGTGCATAATCGAATTGCCTACCTTGAGATGTGGCGTTGGTGAAAGTATGCGCTCTACCAAGTACCCGTTCTAGTTGATACTGTTATTAATCTCATCTCCCATTTGAGGGAGAATTTATCCTTCGACGCATTTCCCATTCCACAGCTTTGTTACAGCTGTTGTGGTTTAATGTAGCCTGTACCGCACATGTTTCATACACGCTCGTACACTGTAATGGTTTTTGCTTGCTATCATTAGCTCCTTCCTGCACTGTTAATAAACCAGTTAACCAGGGCACCAGCCACCCATTGAGAAACTACCGCTAGGGAGTTATCGGGCCCTTTGACTGGCCAGACAGTACTACATTGGATCCCTCTCTCTGGTTACACATACACCGAAGAGTCTGGCTTGTTCTTTCCTCATTCTCCCCTGTCCTCGTACACCTGACTACACTGGATCTCCAAAAATATTCTTCCTCGCTCAATGGCTTAACTAGTGCACTGTAATTGCTCAGTGGCTACTTTCCTCTTGGTAATGATAGAAGACACTCTTTAGCTATGGTAAACAGCTCTTCTAGGGAAAGGACACCCCCAAATCAAATCATTGTTTTCTAGTCTTGGGTAATGCAATAGCCTCTGTACCGTGGTCTTCCACTGTTTTGGGGTAGTTCTCTTTCTTGAGGGTACACTCGGACACGCTATTCTATTTCATTGCTCTTCCTCTTTGTTTTTTAAAGTTTTTATAGTTTATATATAAAAGATCTATTCTAATGTTGATATTCTTCTTAGAATATTTTATATTGTTTATTACTTCTATTGTACAGTAGTTTATTTATTTCATTGTTTCCTTTCCTTCCTAGGCTATTTTTCCTTATTAGAGCCCTTGGGGTTATAGCAGCTTGCTTCTCCAACTAGGGCTATTGCTTAGCTAGTAATAATAATAATAATAATAATAATAATAATAATAATAATAACTTGTATGAACCTGATAGTTCAATTTTAATTTTGTTTGAATTTTTGTGACATTCCTGCTCGCAAGTCTGGTATCTAAGCTCGATGTCTGTTTAATAAAGTTTAGTTGCATTCAACTTGCTTCTCAGTTACAACCTAACTGCTCCCTTGCACATTGGTGACCAGCAGAGTGACCGATCCCGCACGCCCTCCCCCTAACTGCCCTACTGTTTAAGGATGCCGACCACTGAACCTGCCTCTTCGGCACCAACCGCCTCAATGAGACTGCCACCCATTGCCAGCTGAGAAGTGTTTACCTGGTTCCAGTGTGCTGAAGTCCAGTTTTGCAAAATTGGAGTGACTTAGTAAAGTACCAAAGCAGATTATGTTTTCACGGCAATCCCCAAGGACACTTTCCCGGAAATATCAGATTGACTTTACGAGCAAGGGGACACACCAATAGCATACAATGCCCTCAAAAAATACTTCCGGGAGAAGTACTCGCCATTTCCAGTTGTCCTTATGTCACGATTAGAGCCTTTACCTTTATTTCAGCCATCACACTGAGGCAGAAATCATCATATATAAGACCAGTATTGCTTGCCTGCAACCTGCCGCAGACAGCTCTCCTCGTTTGGTTGACCTACTCCGTGCCCTTTGGGTATGACGCTTACCCATACCTGTATGCGCTGCCATACCCATTGTCAATATTTTTCCCATGAAGGATCAGATGACCAAAGTCGATGCCCTTATGGACAGCCACTTCATCACCTTTAAGACCTCCATCAATGCCTCCACTCCTGATGAGGAGGACAATTATTCAGCATCAACCAAAGTTGTCCTGAATACAGTAGGAAACAGATGGCTGCGCCGTGATGTGCCGAAGCAGCGACAAAACCACCCTCCACACACTACTTATTTACATCCCAGCCAACGACCTCTACAGCCACTTCTTGATGGCCATTGACCGCAGTTTTGCCATTACTACTCCAGATTTGGGGCTGCTGCGAAGAAATGTCCGAACGATTGTCACTGGCCAAAAAAACATAGGACATCGCTTGTGGCGGTGGCCTCCCCTGTCATGAACCTTTCTTTTTTGCATGATGCAGATGCATGCGGGCAAATTTTGGTAGACATGGGTGCTTACCGTTCTCTTCTGCCAAGGCCCCTCTCCACGATATAACGTTGTCTGTCTAAATCTGCCGATGTCTGCCTAGTAGCTGCCAACGGATCTTCAATCACCACCCATGGTTATGAGAACCTCACATTTTCGTTTGGAAGTGTCAATAATCACTGGAAGTTTCTTGTTGCTGACATCAAATTACCAACCCTCGGAGGAGATTTCCTTTCACATTATCACCTCCTGGTTGATGTCACTCACCGACGTCTCATCGACAGAGACTCTCACTCATCCATACCTCTTCAACATGGCCGGTCTGACCTTCCTCTCTACATCAGCGCACCCACGGATGCCTACACCCGCCTCCTCACGTTATACCCAGAAATCTTCCATCCTAAACTCTGCTGAATCCCTCGGTTCCCACCAAACACAGTATTTATCACCATACCCAGTGTTCACCATACCTCAGTGTTCACCAGATTCAGACATCTGGCATCGGATCATTTGGCAGCCACAATACACCTTCGCCGAAGTGGAAGGAATTGTCCTTTGCCAAAAGGCCTCCAGCCCATGGTCGTCACCCTTACACATTGTCCTGTAGAAAGATGGCTCCCTGCATCCATGTGGGGATTGCAAACCTTTGAACATACAGACAGAACTGGATCACTAACCCCTCCCAAACATCGCTGACGTGACCTCCTATTTGCAAAGTTTTTCTCCACGCTCAACCTCCTAAAGGTGACCATGAACCCAAAATATATCTACAAGACCGTTATCACCACCCCCTTCATGTACATACACCTTCAATTACCGTTCTTTTGCCCTTCGTAATACTTGGGCCATTTTTCAGTGTCTCATGGATGGCATCTAAGGGGACCTCCCCTTCTGTGTATATTATGTGGACGACATATTTGTGCTCTCTTCCTCCAAAGAGGAACACCCCTCTCATCTACGCATCGTGCTTGACCACCTACAACAGAACGCCCTTGTAGTCCGTTACAAGTTTATCTATGGCGCCAAAGAAGTATCGTTCTTGGGCCACCGCCTTACTCCTGAAGGAGTCCACTCCCTCCCTGAGAAGGTAGCAGCTGTTCAGCACTTC
>NC_090735.1:108889922-108899922 GCF_036898095.1 Palaemon carinicauda
AAATATACAGGCATGAATGGAAAATTCCATAATCAATACTCCCAGTATAATCAACAGAAATTTCTGTAATCTGATGACGAGTAGAACACCACTCCTACTAAAGGAAAGATTACTTTCCAAGTAAAGGAGCCGAGGTTTTTCCAAGAGAAATCAGACTGCATAAGCTTTTCTCTCCTTTAAGGATACCTATGCTGCTCTCGTAGATCTTTACCCATTTAGTTACAGAGGTGGAGAGTATATCGATCCATAAAGTAGTTTTGAGTAATAAACCCAAGAAACTACAGGAATGTGTAAATATATGATACAAAAGAGACGGTAAAAAGAAGTGTCCTTTCACGTGTCTTTGCTGATGTCATGCAATTTTCTACTTCTTGAATTGTGGAGACAAAGTATTGTGAGAATTCCCAGTGACCTCCGTTGATAATTTATTCCAGTAAATAAAGTATAGTGTATCTGAGTTTCCGAGGAACCTATATTTCACCTTTCTAAATTTCTAACCCTTAGGGAGTCAAAGTTTGTCTCTAACAGAACTTTTAAGGATAGCTTAGGAAATATATGATGAAAGTCCATTTATTTCTCATCTTTTCTCTTTGGATGTACTCAGTTCTCCCGTCGAGTCTTTGTTTTTCCTAACGCTGATAAATCCTAAAAAGATGAGTTTCTTGTCCTTGTGGTTCTTGAAGGCTGGAAAAATAGTAACTTTAAATAAAAATGATTTGTTTTAAGATTATTTCGCACGCCCTTACTGTCAATTTGGGGTATCATAAAAACCGTTGTTACAGTGATTTCTTATTCTTATAATCCTCAAGCAAACATATTTGCACTTTTAATTATCCAAAGTCCTTATAATAATGCAAGGTTCGGGCACACACGCTCTCTCATCTCTATCTTTTTAAGAGACAAAACTACCGTTTCTTCCTCCTCTAAACCACGTCATTATACATTTTAAACATTAGTTTTACTATTCCAGCCCTTCCTTTTTATATTCCTTTTGGGGTAAAGGGAGCTCTCAACAGATCAGCGAGGATACTAATTTCATTCCTAGAAATACCAAACAAGGGAAAACTCTGAATACCAATGACATCAAAAGAAGACATTATCAGTATCAATAAAAAAAGCCGCCTATTTGCTTAGCCGGATATCTAATATAAAAGCAATCTGGATTTCCTGGTATAAAACCAATATCTATAAAAGAAATACATAAAAGAAAACATCCGTAGGCTTTGAACCTTACAAAATTGTAAACCAAGCTTTCATAAATACAATATGAAGCGAGATATAACTGAACTAGGTCTTTATACAGGTTTTTGTGTATCTTCTTACAAAGACCTTTTATTGGGTCTTAATGTTTTTATCTTATATAAACCATCATCATTCGTATAATAATGCATAAATCTATAACCTACTTTTGATATCAATCTTTATATCAATAATTCTCTATATTTAATGTTCAGTAAGTCTTCAATGGGTTAATGATAAAATTGATGCTCCAGAGGGCATATTACTATTACTATTATTCATTCTCATTTTCTAACTTGTTTAGTCTTTGCAGAAAGGAATATTCCAGAAAATCGTTAGATTATTTACCCTATGAAATATTATAACAGGATTCTTAGCCTTATCTATATTGTGAATAGATTCACAGATATCTATCTTTACTTTAATGTAAAGGGAAGTCAAAGAAAGGGAACCTTTTGAAAAAGATATCAGAAAAGAGTTCACGGTCCACCGACTTCTCTACTTTAATGGAAATGATATGTAAGAAATCTCTCAACTCAAAAATTGGATTTATGTCAGTGAACTGTCCAAAGACGTCTTTGATACTTTTCACATAATTCTAAATCGGTAGTTTTCATATTTGACTTTTCAGCATTGCTCCTCTTTCTGCATTCATCTTTTAACAGATATACAGAAAAGCGTAAATTCTGAATAATAAATGAGATAAAACCTTTGTAGACTACATTTATTTCCATATATAGGCCACCTAAATATCCTTTCCCTAAAAAATATCAATAAAATACAGGAAATACACATTTTTTTTTTTTACAAGTATAATAGATTTTGATTAGTCAAAGAACGTGACTAAACAATGATGCTTCCTTATTCTTATACCGTAATAATGTTGGAAAATATTAGGCTTATTACACAAAGTATTTGGAAAGGGGAACAACAAAATGATATCAATGTCCAAAATAAGAATAAGAATAAGAATAAAATAAGAATAAAAATCGACGGAAGACGTAAATTATAATGGACATAAATTAACGATATATTGACAATCATTATTCTTCATCACCTGCATGCTCAATTAGCCTACATGATATACATTTCTGATTTATCATACTTCCATGTTCTTTCTTTCCACAATGTGAACAATCGTTCATACAAGGAATATAAGCACTTATTTTTTTTTTTATATTTTGTAAGCTAATTTCACAGAAAATAGGAGCAAGTCATTTCAGGATAACGTGATTGGATTGATTTGTATTTATGGTTTTGTATTAGGATTGAATAAAATTGAACATAAAATTTAGGCCTTAAGCCAAGCACTGGGCATCAAAGGCCATTCAGCGCTGTATAATGAAAATTATTCATCCATATCCGTACTCTCACAACATTTGCTATCATTGTAACTTATAAAACCGATCACACAACTTTCATACAATGATATCGAAATGCAAAATAAGGTGGGACTAAAAGGATTAAAATAATAGATTTAGAAAATTAATTAAAGCTTATGATATAAACTGATACTCAGTATAATTTTTTTCAAGTTCAGGGTATTACAATTTTCACCTAGTATATCTCTTAAAGGTTTGTCCTGGAGAAAATGTGTCCTCCTGTTAAGATTAAAAACAGGACAATAGACTAAAATATGTTTGATATCTATTGTCACTTGACAGGTATTACAAAGAGGGGCCTGTCTCCCTTCACCACTTTTCATTAAGTCATTGTGGGTTGCATGTGTATGGCCAATATGCAGACTAGTTAAAGTGATATCATCCCTCCTACTTGTAGTATTACAAGATGTCCATTTATCCACTGAAGGGTGGATTTCTTTCAAATTTGTATTGGTGGTCAGTTCAAACCATCGAGCCAGCCACCTATTCTTCCGGTGAAAATGTATCTTGATTTTAAGGTCATTGTAAGGAAAACTTATGGGGGATAGATTAAGTAGCCCTGAAGCTTCCTTAGCTACCTTATCTACTCATTCATTTCCCTCCACCCCAACGTGAACACTGGCATTCTTCCTAGACTACATAAGTACTAACCAGTCCTGCACCTCGTGTACTAGATGATGGCCAGGCATCATTTGTATAATTGCAAGTAAATCACTATTGGAATCAGTAAAAATTGTATAAAAGCTATTTTGATTACCATTTCTAAAACATGTTGGACTACGAGAATTACTGCATACAGCTCAGCAGTAAATACTGAACAAGAGGATGGAAGTTTCTTTTTAATAACAATATCCAACTCCTTCAGCCGATTTGGAACCATCTGTAAAAACACGTTTCCCATGATGTTGAGCAGCATGATTTAAAAACTCACTTTTCATTATCTTGCCGGGTAAGGTATTTTTCCCTCCTGCCGTAAAACACATTTTAACAGGTGGATTACACCAAGGGGAAGACGGGATATCTGTGCTGTGAACAAACCTACTTCACTGGTATCATTTTTCCTCTGTACTTACAGAGGCTTGGGCACTCTTGATCTGTTAGGAGCATGATCTAAAGGAACCGTAACATACTTAATGTTAGGATTGTTTCTTATAACGAGGAACCTAGCTAAAAACCTCAAACTCAACTCCTCTCTGAGGATAGAAAGGGGAGGCATACCATAATCCACATACAGACTATCAATGGGAGATGTTCTGTATGCACCAGTGTAGATGCGGAGCCCCATATTGTGAAAAACAACAAGTTTTTCAAGTAAAGTCTTAGTAGCTGACCCATAAATCTGACATGTATAGTCTAACTTGCTAAGACACAAAGATATATAGATTCTATGCAAAGTGGTTCTATCAGCACCCCAATCAAAATGTGAAATGACTTTTAAGATGTTTACTGACTTTAATCCTGATGGATAAGTCATTTATATGGGGACCAAAGGTCTTTTCTCGTCAAAAATTACCCTAAGAAACTTGATATTATCCTCAGAGGGCAAAATACTATTATTTAAGAAAGGGGTGGGGATCTCCTCTCTTTTATGAGTACGAATAAAACGAATGGCTTTGGTCTTCTGTTTAGAGAACATGAATCCCCGAGAGTTTGCCCATGCAGAGGCAGCATTTATAGCAATTTAAAGCTTTTGGCATGCTTGTAGAGCAGATGATCCTCTACAATAAATTGCCAAATCATCAACAAATAGTGACCCCGTATGTCAGGAGGTAGGTGACTCACGAGACTATTGATAGCAACAGCAAATAAGGTCACACTCGGTACACTGCGTTGGGGGACACCTTCTTACATGTAGGATGAAGAGAGTTCTGATCCTACTTTTACTTTGATTACTCGGTTTGATAAAAATTCTTCAATAAAAGAAAACACCCCCCGAGGCCAACTGCTTTAAAATACCGCCCTTCCAGATGGGTTCATACGCCTTTTCGAGGTCAAAATAGATACTTACCACCTGGTTTTGGTTAGAAAGGCATTTGAAATTTCCCTTGATAACATCAGCAAAGGGTCTAGCATACTTCGATTCTTCATAAAACCCAACTGCCTGTTTGATATTTTTTTTTTCTTTTTATTCGAGATACCACACAGGTTTGATGTTGATCATTCTCTCAAAATAGTTTGCATATGCAACTAGTCAAGGCTATATGCCTATAACTAGATTGCAGTTCTGGGTCTTCTACCAGACTTGTGGCCAAGAATTATGATTGAAGAATGCTAGGAATCAGGAGATGTATAAGAAGCCCATAGACCATTAAGGGTTCCAAATAAAAATTCCTTAGTATCCACTGGCAGATGTGAAATCATTTCATATTGGATGCCATCCTCACCTAGGGTAGTCAAAGATGAGCTAGTGATAGCGTTTTCCTATCAGGTAAGTTCAAAGCTTCAGTATTGGAAGAAGCAGGAGGAACTACAGATATTGTTGCTCTAATTTGTTGAAATGTTGGGGAATAATTTTCAGCACTTGATTACATGAGCAAAGGGCTTAGCAAGTACCTCTGCTACATCTTTGGGGTCAGATATATATCTATTATTTTCTCTTAATATTGGTAAAGGTCTAGGGACCAATTTGCCTTGAAGTTTTCTAATCTTGTCCCATATTTCCTTTGAGGGAATTTTGTTATTGGTATTAGATATATATTTCTTCCAAGATGCTCTCTTAGGTTTTTAAAAGTTCCTTTTTGTTAGGCACATGCTCCGAGCTACGCTATTCTATCTGCTTCATAGTTGGTTCTTAAGTATCTTCTGAAACACGTCCATGTAATTTTCCTTGCATTGGCACATTCTTTATTCCACCAAGGAATACAGAGCGACGAGGTAAACCACATGTTTTAGGGATAAAATTGCTAGCATTATCATCAATAACATTTGAAAGGTGTTGGTAAGCATTTACTGGAGATGTAAAGTCACCATACTCTCTATCGGTGTGTGCACAGTTCTCATAAGATGTCCAGTCTGCCTCCTCTATCTTCCATTTTGGTGGACACAGAGAAGGAATATTATGAGCATTATTCAACATTATTGGCCAATGGTCACTGCCATATAGGTGTTGGTTGACTGACCAAAGGTATTCTAATTAAATGGATGAGGAACAGATTGACAAATCAATGGCTAAACAAAAGAAAGAAAGGACAGCACAATGGAAGAACGAAAGAGGATAGATATAGGGGCCGCCACTTGAAAGTGGGAATGAGGTAGGGGCTGGTACTAGAAGATAATTAGAGGTATGGGCTGGTCCTAGAAAGTGGGTAGATGTAGAGTCTGGTTTAAAAAAGTAGGTAGAGATAGGCACTCTTATTAGAAAGTGGGAAAGGTAGGGGTTAGTACTAAAAAGAGGGTAGAGGTAGGGTTTGGTAATAGAAAGTGGGTAGAGGTAAGGTATTGTAACAGAAAGTGGGCAGAGGAAGGGTCTGGCAACAGAAAGGGGATAGACGTAGGGTCTGGTAATAGAAGGTGGGCAGAGGTAGGGTCTGGTAATAGAAGGTGGGTATAGGTAAGGAAACATAAAGTGGGTAGAGGTAGAGTTCAGTAATAGAAAGTGGGTAGAAGTAGGGTTTGGTAATAGAAAGTTGGTAAATTTATATGCCAGTACCAGAAAGTGGGGAGAGGTAGAGGCTAGTAATAGTAAGGGTGAAGAGGTAAGGTCCAGTAATAGAAAGTGGGTAGAGGTATGGTCCAATAATAAAAAGTTGGCAGAGATAGGAACCAGTAATAGAAAGTGAGTTGAGGTAGGAATTGATAATAGAAAATGGGTAGCGGTAAGGTTCGGCAATAGAAAGCTGGCAGATGTAGGAGCCGGTAATAGGAAGTCGGGAGAAGTAGGGTCCAGTAATATGAAGAGGGTAGAAGTAGGGGCCACTAATTGAGAGTGTGCTAAGTTAAGAGAGAGTGGGTAGAGGTAGGGCCCAGCAAGAGAAAGTGGGTAGAGGTAAGGTTCAGTAATAGAAAGTGGGTATAGGTAGGGTTCAGTAATAGAAAGTGGGTAGAGGTATGGGCCAAACCTAGAAAGTGAGTAGAGGTAGGGATCAAAGCTGGATAAAGGTACGGACTGGTACCAGAAAGTGAGTAGAGTTAAGGGCCAGTACTAGAAAGTGGGTATAGGTAGGGTCTGTTAATAGAAAGGAAATAGAGGTAAGGAATGATAATAAAAAGTGGGTAGAGGTAAGGTCCAGTAATAGAAATTGGATAGAGGTAAGGACTGGTCATAGAAAGAGGGTAGAGGAAGATTCCAGTAATAGAAAGTGGATAGAGTTAGAATCCGGTAATAACAACTGAGTAGAGGTAGAGTTCAGTAACAGAAAGAGGATAGAAGTAGTGTCTGGTAATAGAAAGTGGGTAGAGGGAGAGCCTGGTAATAGAATTGGTTAGAGGTAGCGTCTGGAAATAGAAAGTGGATAGAGGTAAGGTCTGGTAATAGAAAGTGGGTAGATGTAGGGGACAATATCAGAAAGTGGCTATAGGCAAGGTCCAGTAATAGAAAATGGATTAGAATCTAACAATAAAAAGTGGATGGAGTTAGGGTTCTTTAATAGGAAGTGGGTTGAGTTGGGGTTCAATGTAAGGTCTGGTAAGAGAAAGTGGGCAGAGGTAGGTTCTAGTAATAGAAAGTGGGTAGAGGTAAGGTTTGGTAAGAAAAAGTGGGTATAGGTAGGATTCGGTAATAGAAATTGGATAGAGGTAGGGTAGCATTAGGGTCCTATAATAGAAAGTGAGTAGAGTTCAGGTTCAGTAATAGAAAGTGGTAGAGGTAGTGTCTGGTAAAAGAAAGTAGTAGGGCTAGTGTCTGGTAATATAAAATGCAGTAAATTGATTCATTGATTTTGAGTTTTATGGCATCCTGACATCGGTCATTGACACCGATATCTTTTATTATCAATAAAGAATAAAAAGAAATTCAATTTAAAAACATAACAGTGAAGATGCCCATATAAAAATTAAATAGCTCTCAGAAGACCTGCTTCTGAAATAAACCTAAAATCATTGCTATCATAGTACAAAACGTCCTACCCAGGAATCTTGGCAAGGAAGAACCTGCCATCCTCACATCGATCCTCAAACATATATCTATTTCTCAAGGTGCTGAAAGTGGGGCATTCAGTCAACAAATGCCTCACTGTCAGGGGTACCAAGCAGTCATCGAAAAATGTGTCAACCAAGTGTAACCAATGTTATACCTCCAAGGAGATATAATATTCGTTATATCTTTCATCTTATTTCTATTCAAGCTATCTCTATCTTGTTACCAATTATTATTAAAACAAATTAGGTAGGGTCCGGTAATAGAAAATGGGCAGAGATAGGAGTCAGTATTAGAAAGTGGGTGTAAGTAGGGTTCAGTGATAGAAAATTGATTAGGTATGATCAGGTAATAGAAAATGGGTAGAGTTAGGGTCCAGTAATAAAAAATGGGTGGAGGTAGGGTCCTGTAATAAAAATTGTGTGGAGTTAGGGTTCTATAATAGAAAGTGGATAGGGGTAGGCATGAGTATTAAAAAATTGGTAGAGGTAGGTGCCGGTATTAGAAAGTAGGTGTAAGTAGGGTCTGGTAATAGAAAAGGGATTAGGTAGGATCAGGTAATGGAAAGTGGATAGAGGTAGAGTTCGGTGTATAGCACGCATATTACACATTCATACACAGTAACGATAGTTCAGTTTTTTATATATTGTCATTTTTGCTCTCCCCCCCTCCCGCACTGATAACTTGCTTCTGCCTGCATGCGCTTGTATCAATCTGTTGGGGTTCTGACTTTTTTCACTTAAACGGTTGTTATAAAAGCTTGCTGTCTGCTAAAATAAAGTTATTTGTAATTACGCAGTCTCTCAGTTACCACCTAACTGGTGCATCCACACACTGGTGACCCCCAGAGTATTCAGCTCCCTCCTGCTTTCCCCTGCACTGCTTTGTCTTATTGTTTCATGATACCGCCGTCGGAAACTAACTCTACTAGCAATGCCACTCCCCTGATACTAACGTCCTTCAACAGTAGAGAAGCGTTCGCCACGTTCCAGCGTGCTGAAGTCCAGTTTCGCATCAAGGGCATGACTCGGTCAAGTACCAAAGCAGATTACGTTTTCGCGGCAGTCCCCGAGGACATCTTCCCAGAAATTTCCAATTGGCTGTGCGAGCAAGGAGACACGCCAATAACGTACAACGCCCTTAAATCATACCTCCTGGAGCAGTACTTACCATCGCCAGCCACCCGCATGGCCAAATTTTTTCAGCTCTCAACAACCGTAGGAAAAACAAAAGGCTTCGCTCATCCTCAGGGAAATGACCAGTATTGCTAGACTGCAACCTGCCGCAGACTGCTCTTCTCGTGAAGTAAATCTACTTCATGCCCTTTGGGTACAGTGCCTACCCAAACCTGTACTTGCTGGTATCCCCGATGTCGATATTTTGCCCATGATGAACCTGATGGCCAAAGTTAACACCCTTATGGATAGCCACTTCATGACTTTCCAGACGTCCATCAATGTCTCCACTCCTGACGAGGTGGATACCAATTCAACATTGACTGAAGCCAACGTGAATGAGGTAGGACACAGATGCACACCCCGTGATATACCAGAACACTGACAAAACCGGCCATCAGCCACATATACCACCCCTATCTTACACCCAAAGCTACGACCTCTCCAGCCATTTCCTGACGCCCATTGACGGTGGTTATGCTACTACCACTCCAAATTCGGGGCTGCTGCGAAGAAAAGGGCGAATGGTTGTCAGTGGCCAAAAAAACATGTAAGTAGGCCATTGCTTGGGGCGGTGGCCTCCCCTGTCACTAATCATTCTTTTTACATGACACAGGTACAGGGCATGCAATTTTTGGTACACAGAGGTGCTTGCCATTCTCTTCTGCCAAGGCCACTCTCCAGGAAATGACGTAGTCTATCTAAGTCTTCTGACATCCACCAACAGATCTGCAATACCCACCCTCAGTTTTGAAACCCTCACATTATCGTTTGGAAGCGCCAAATATATTTGTAATTTTCTCGTTGCTGACATCACATTGGCAATCCTTGGTGTGGATTTCCTGTCACATTTCCACTTTCTGGTCGATGTAGCTCACCATCAGTTAGTTATCGTGGACTTGTACTTCTTGAAGCCTCTCCAACCTGACCCCTCCGACCTTAGGAAACTGTCCAAGGCGGAATGCAGCTACTCTACTTTTGACAGGGAATTGCTGGATGGGCACTTGGTTGTCCATCACTTTTGCCACTTTTTGAAAGGTACGCCTTTCGTCACTCACATTAACTACATGCCTCTGGTGCATGCCTTCACTCAACAGTCCGACACCTAGTCCACCAGTAAACGACGACAT
>NC_090735.1:108904922-108909922 GCF_036898095.1 Palaemon carinicauda
TAAACTATAAAAACTTTAACAAAACAAGAGGAAGAGAAATTAGATAGAGTACTGTGCCCGAGTGTACTCTCAAGCAAGAGAAATCTAACCCAAGGCAGTGGAAGACCATGGTATAGAGACTATGGTACTACCCAGGAACGATGTGTTTTTCTGGGTGGTGTTCCTCTCCTAGAAGAGCTGCTTACCATAGCTAAGGAGTCTCTTCTACCTTTGCCAAGAGTAAAGTAGCTACTGTTACCGGTGAACAATTAGAGTACAGTAGTTAAACCCTTGGGTGAGGAAGAAATGTTTGGTAATATCAGTTGTCAGGTGTATGAGGACAGAGAAGAATCAGTAAAGACTAGGCCAGACTATTCGGTGTATGTGTAGGCAAAGGGAAAGTGATCCGTAACCAGAGAGAATTATCCAATGTAGAACTGTCTGGCCTGCTGGTGCCATGACCAACTTACTATTATAGTTATATTAAAAAAGAGGGTGTCATGGGCCTTGAAATAGATAGTAGATTAATATTTTACATTGGCGTTTTTTATCGTGTGCTCAAATTATGATGTTAAATGAATAACACGACTAATCAATTTCCAGAGCATCATAAAATAGGCTTGATGGCATGATATCACTACAGTCGTAGTTTATCACGAAAATAACATTAAAGTGTAATCATGCTAATTTTGTTGATTGATGTAAAATGCCTTCATTATTTCAGTAAACGATGAGGTAAATAATGTGGCTAAATTATAGGCTATAAATCTCCGTATTCAGAAGAGAATTTAAGCTAAAACAAAAGAATAACGAGTAAATGAATAATACGGAATTATCTCCCAAGAAACAAAAGGGTCTAAAAGTTTCTTCGATCAAATATACCAAAGATAAATTTTCTTATAACCCTTCCTAAATATATGAGAATGACACATTACATTTTACTTATGTATGGTATAAAAATAATACAGAAGTGTTTAATTTCTTATCAGGAAACACCCAAAAAATTCTTTCATTGCATTTCAAGTGACAGGACTTTATGATAGAAAAAGATGTAATCAACTGTCGCTATTAGGCGAGTTATAAAAATTAATTTGCTAGGGGAAAAATATTTCCTTGTACTTGATTAAAAGTCAATTTCGATGTGAAACCTTCAACTACAGTAAATTAAAAATGTACAAAATATTTTCTAAAACAGTGAATTCCATGAAAATGGACAATTATATACAATAATTTCTCTTAGGCTTCAGGAAATTCAAATAAACCTGTATTTAACTTTTCGTGTAAAACATTTGTGCGAGGCATTTCCATATCGCATTAAATAAATCTTTGATGTCTTAAAATAATAAGGAAAACTAAACGTGGTAAAATCCCCTTCCAAGAGAATCCCAGCAAGATGGGGCAGGTAGTTAATTTGGTCGAGACTTTAAATCACTAATGCGAAAAATGATTACCGCTCAGAAAGACAGACAGAGGGCGTAACGGAAGGTCTCTGGCTGCTCCCTGAAATGCCGCTGACGCAGCAGCAAGAGAAATTCGATATTGGAGATCGTGCCTCCGGGGATACTGATTTAGGAACATTAGAAGTAATTGGTTAATGGTTAGGGGAGAAAACGTGGCTTTTCCATGACTTTCTCTTTAACGGCATTTCTCTCTCTCCTATTGCTGTCCAGGTGCTTTTATTTTTGTTTGTGCACAAGAGATTTCACGAATGGTGTTCCTGGTAGCTGAATGTTTAATAAAGTTGTGTATAAAATACTAAAGAATACTGGAAGTCTCACAATCAGTTATGAATAAAAATAAGATAACATTTAATGGTGGAACGTCTTTTATATTTTAGTTATATTAACAATACTATAAAATATTCGCAACTAGAATTAAAAGAACTTAATAAATATTACACAACAGGTGAATCAAATAACACAGATGAGAGAGAATGGAGAATGATTCATAGAAAATTCAATTAAAGACAAATATATTTGAAGATTTACAATAATGTCATTAACTTAAGAAACTCTAGACGTTAAAGAAAATATGAACATGTTATTACATAGATTATTACATTTCAGCAGACCACTAATACAGTGTTAGACAAAAAATAAAAATGAACAGAAGCAATAAATCTTTGTCCAAGCAAAATGATAAAATATTTAGCATACCAAATATTCAGGCTTTTGATGTTAATAAACAGATCCTGAAAGGAGCATTCTTCTAATGTGTGCCAGGCTGTGACTAGGCCTTAACAGAAAGACAGGCGGACATCACAAGCTTATATACAAACGGTTGAGGAAAACAATTACATAAAAAATTTATGAAACATGTAGTGGCAAACTTAAACAAGTTTTTCTAGTATCAGTTCGGGAGAGAGCAAGAGACAGAGAGACATAAAAATAGCAATCTCATTACAGTATATGAGCCTCTATGAAATATGAATGCATTATATGACTCCCCTCCTGAAAAAGACATGCATATGAAATAGGGCACCTTGCCCTAGAGAGGTGAACTGTAGACGAGTCATCTTACAGTAGATGGGCAGATTTTTGTGTAATCAATGGAGACCCAGTCTTCTTTGCCATGGATGTTAATTAAGAAAGCCTTCGGATTGCCACAGATAAGAAGGACAGGGCCCATGTAAGAGGATGGCAGCAGTGTCTTGCAAGTGTCAGTGCCCATGAAAACATGGATTATGGTGTTTAAATGTTTCAGTATGTGTTGCTTTGCTGGGGGCTTGTAAGTCAGGCGGCAGAGAGTAAATCTCCCCACAACCTAACGTAGACCTTGAAGATTGCCAGAGGAGGTTGTAGATGGAAAATATTCAGCTGGGACAACCAATGGATCACCACACACCATTTCAGCTGCTGAGACATCCAGGGTGTCCTTAAGCGTGGTTCTTAATCTCAGGAGGACCAAGGGAAGCTGAGTAAATTGCATAGGGACATCAAAGCTGCTTTGAAAGTGGGATAAAATCATTCAACCATTCCATTGACTGTAGGGTTGTAGGTGGTTGTCTGATATAGGGTGATGCCCAAGAGTTTGCTAATGATGTTCAAAATTGAGAGGTGAAAGTAGTACCTCTATCAGAAATAATATGCTCAAGGATACAAAATCTCGCTATCCACCCTGAGAGTAAGGCAGTTGTACATTAAGTGGATGTTACAGTTTGCAATGGGATGGCTTCAGACCAACGAGTGGAGCGATCAATGACAGTAAACAGGTAACGGTGATCTTGTGATGGGGTAGGGGTCCTATTACATCACAGGGAATGGGGGCAAAATGACGCTGTGGGGGAGGAAAGGTGTCCACTTCTGAATCCTTGTCTCAATGTACTTTTGAAGTTAAGTACAAGAATGGACTGAATCCTTAGCATTCTTAGTAATGCCCAACCAAATGAACTTCGTCTACAGTAGTTGTGCAGTAGATTGGTGCGAGGGATGTGAGAGGCCATGGATTAAATAAAACGCTCATTGGCACAAGGTGCAGATGACAATGGGCATGGCCCACCAGTATTGATGTCACAGAAGAGAGTGTGTGCATACATGCATTCACATTGAAACTCACAACCCCTATGGGTAACTGGACTCTGACCCGTCTGGTCAAAAGTTTACAAGCGACTCAACTCCAAGTTGAGTTGGAGTCATTGAGAGGAATGTCTTCCTAACGGAGAGATGTACAGGATATCCTGCAGTCTTGCTCTGGATCTTTTTGTTGCTTCTGTCAAGGTGTTGTAATCCAATCCCAAGTGAATGGCGGCTAATGTGTTTCTTGGCAGGGTATCGACACAGGATTCATTTTATCAGGGTGCAATTGTATTCAGCCACGTTGGAGAGAGGTCACCATTGATGAGCAGACCAGGCATCGGCCTGTTGAGTGAAAGCATGCACCAAGGGCATGTGGTCTGAGGGAATGACGAAGGGCTTACCCTCTAAGAAGAAGCAAAATTGACGGACAGCCAAATTCACTGCAAGCAATTTGCAGTAGAAGGTAGAGTAGCTGGATCCCACCTTGAACTGTTTTCTTCCGTAGAGAGCCGATGGGCAGAGTGAGCCGTTGACCACCTGCTCATGTACTGCACCACTAGCGACGTCACAGGCATCGGTGGAGAGGAGGAAGGCATGTTGCACTGAAAAATTGACAGCAGCAGCAGTTGATAGGGCTTTCTTTTCATTGCAGAAGGCCACTTCCTGAAGGGGACCCCACTACAGGTCTTTTGGCTTGCCCTTGAGGGAGACGTCATGGGGCCAAGAGTGGTGTCAAGAACCGTCAATAATAATTTATCATACCCAGGAATTCTTGCAATGCTTTGATAGTCAAGGGACGTGGGGAAGTTATTAACAGGTGATACCTCCATTGGAAGGGGGTGGATACCTTCGGGAGTGATGCCATAAGAATGATACTTCCTTTGATGCCAAAGGTGCACTTATCATACCGGACTATAAGGCCACTCTGTTGCAGCCGGTCAAGAACAATGCATATGTGATTTGGGTGTTCCTCTTTGGAGGAAGAGAACACAAGTGTGTCACTTATATAACATACCCAGAAGAGGAGGTCCCCTAAGATGCCATCCATGAGACATTGAAAAGTGGCCCCAGCATTACAAAGGCTAAAACAGGAATAATTAAATGTGTATGTGCCCTTCATGAGGTCAACATTGGAGAAAACCTTTGCTTTATGCAAGTAGGAGGTACCATCGGCAATGTTGAGGATGGGGTAGTGATCTGGTTCTGTCTGGATGTTCAGATACCTGGGATCCCCACAAGGGCGCAGGGAGCCATCCTACTTCAGGACGACATATATCAGTGACGACCATGGTCTTGAGGCCTTTTGACTGGGGACCATTTCTTCCATTTCGGGGATAAATACCATACCTTGTCAGGAACCATGGCCGTTTGGCAGAGTTCTAGTTGGAAAACTTCCGGGTACAACATGAAGAGGTGGCCATAGGCATCAGTGGGTGTGCTGATGCAAAGAGCGAGGTTGGAGGGTGCAAGTTGAAGAGGTGTTAACTAAATTTCGATGTGTCACAT
>NC_090735.1:108914922-108922422 GCF_036898095.1 Palaemon carinicauda
AACCCATTTCATTTCATTTAAATGCAAAACGTATATTTAATAGATATTTCCTTCTATTGATTCATATTCTATATTGTATCTAATTTACTATCACAATTTGTTTACGTTGCTACGTTGTCTTAAAAAAATCAATCTGGATATTATTCATATTAATAAGCTATGATACCCTGCATGTAACAAATCGATTTAGTTTAAAATCGTAATAAATCTGTAATATTGATATATTTATAGCTTCAAACATATTAAAATATTATTGGGATTTGTTTTATGAATAAACACTTTTAAATTTAGCAACTATCCTTCTCACAGTGCTTTAATGAAATCAGGAGGTGGGGGGGGGGGGGGGTTTACCTAGCTTGTATGACATGCAGTCCCTTGGATAGAAATTTTGAATGAGTTATTTCATTCAGAGGTTATTGAAACTTACATTTCCATCTTAATTTTTTCACAGAATATTTTAATAATAATAATAATAATAATAATAATAATAATAATAATAATAATAATAATAATAATAATAATAAATCAAGTCTCCAGCTCAATTAGATAAAAAGTTAGTATTTTAATAGGTACCCACTTAGTATATCACACATGCGGTCTCTTTAATATTAATTTTGGGTGAGATATTTCACTCTGAGGTTATTCCTACCTTTTATTTTACAAGGAACATTTTGGCAAAAAAAAAAAAGTCTCTAGCTCAATTAAATAGAAAAAATTATTTTTATAGTAACCCAGTTTGTAAGCTATGGCATATACGATCCCTTTTATGCAACTTTTGAAGGGGTTATTTCATTCTGAGGTTATTGAGACTTTTACATTCCTATCTTATTTCATTACAAAGAACAATTTAAAAATAAATCAGGTATTCAGCTCAATTAGATAAAAAAACCCACTAAGTATAACATATCATGTCTCTTTAATATGAATTAGCAGCGAAATTTTACTTAATTCTGACTCAGTGCTTCCCAAACAACGAATTTCACATGGTCCTAATGGCTGGGGGCAATGTTAATGAACATGAAAAAAAAATCCAATTTCTAATCGTATATAAAATGTGGTCGTGCGATCACCTATATATATATATATATATATATATATATATATATATATATATATATATATATATATATATATATATATATATATATATTTATATATACACATATATATACTGTGTATATATATATATATATATATATATATATATATATATACACTGTATATATACATGAATAGATAAAAAATAGAGAGATATTTCCATAAATAGATGAGACAATTTGCAATTATACATTAAGTGCACCTGCATATCTAATCACACTTATATTAAAAAACACATACTTGCAGGATAACATCCGCCCCCCCCCCCCACAAAAAAAAAAGCCAGACCAATAAGAGAAGATAGGAAGAAACAATTATATAAAATCAAGTTGTAAATAAATAAAATGAAAGATTGAAATGGGGTACAAAGTGGAACTAAAAATTGTATTTAAAAGCAAATCGAGAATTTCGCAACACAGGTAACCGCCAGTAACACCCCCCCCCCCCACCCCCCCCCCCCCCCCACCCCCATCCCCTCGTACCCTCAACACTTCTTTACAACGACAAAATTCCACGCGTAGTTTGGCGAAAACTTCGGCGGGTAAGAAAACTTGCGTTCTAATGGCTTCGCTGGAGGACCTGGAGTTTTCTTTAGCCATTCCGAAATACTTCATTCTCAAAGTTCTCCGAAGATCAGAGTGATCCTTCAGTTCGAATAATCTCACGGGAGCTTTTTTATTTTCCCAGTGATTTCCGCAGTTTTATATAAGCCAAAGGAAAGCTAATCCTAAACGAACTTTGATGTCATGCACACTAGTGCTGAAATCTTTCTGCAAGGCTTGTCATGTTAACTTCAACACCCAAAAATACTATAAGAATCAAAAGCCCTTTTAACTCTTATTTTTAAGACATTTGTTAATTCAAAAAAATTGTTTCCCTGACAATTTCATACAAGATGAAACGGCTACCACTATTTAAAGTATATTCCTACATAAAAAAAGGGCAAATCCTCTTCAAATATATAGCAATACACATTTCAAATCTATCAGAATTAGGCCCATTTTCTTTTAATTCGGGTGGTTCCATCAAAAAAGGCAAAAATAACTCTACTGAATCGTGAATGAACACTGTATAGGAAACTTCCACAACACAAGCTTCTTCATATATCTAATCAGAAGATTCATCATCAGCAATATTATTATTGTTGATAATATTAATATTTAAATTATTAAAATTATTATCATTAAAATCATTATTATTATTATTATTATTATTATTATTATTATTATCATTATTATTATTATGATGATGATGATGATGATGATGATGTCGAAACCACCTGTAGTCACTGTACTGTTCATATATATCTTCTGCACTTATTGTCAATATCTCTTCCACTTCAGCTATCCTGCACACATAGTATTTCATTTCAATAATAGGCCTATCTATAAAATTGTATATATTTTATACACACACACAAACACACACACACATAGATATATATATATATATATATATATATATATATATATATATATATATATATATATATATATATATATAAAACTATATACATATGTGTGATTGTATCTAATAAAGCACCTCCTGCTGAATAGTTCGCCACACGAAAATGAAAAGGGAATAACGAAAATGGAATTGTCAACAGAAATTCATAGCTGAATTTAATTACAACATTTTTCCAGTATTCTCACATGAAATGTGACTTTTGAAGCTCAGCAAATATAAATATTTATTGAAGCTTTTCAAGTCAACCATTTTTCATGTGAAATAAATGTTGATGTCTATTATTTGAATAAAGGAGGTGGTAGTAACCATAGAAAAGTGCCAATTTCCCATTTGAGAATTTCTCTAATAAAAGTCAAATCTTTTGAGCAAGTCGTCTGAAGACTAAATTTCACGCTCAGGACACTGAAAAATTCGTATCCGAGAAATCACTATTCTTATATGAATGACTTTACTTCATTTTAGCTTATCTGTTTCTAAAGATTTAGAGATATTTCTTTCAACGATTCAAATCCTTTTCAACCACATATCTGAATAGGGATGATGGTAAACTTGCAAAAGCTCAAGTACTTAAAATCCCAAGTACACAACATATGCATACATACATACACACTTATGTATAATCTCATTAGAATCAAAGAATTTAACACGAAAGCGCTCGGTTAAATCTTCGTTTTCCTTTTAACCCCCAGCGTGCTGTCATCATGAGACATCGCACATTTCAGTGATTTGTCGTTAATACATATACTGTATATATATATATATATATATATATATATATATATATATATATATATATATATATATATATACATATATATATATATATATATATATATATATATATATATATTCCATGTATAATCTCAAAACATTAAAATATTTATGGCCTTATTCAATTTAGAACACTCAAGGGATGAATGTATTAAAACCGATAAAGAATTTTGAATTCAGTGTTAACAATCAATTAATGGAAAGTGCTTTAACTCCTAATGATAATTGCTTATAAGAAAAACTAAAACTGAAAATGCACTCGTGCCACACAGATATATCTATCTATCTATCTATCTATATATATATATATATATATATATATATATATATATATATATATATATATATATATATATATATATATATATATATTCATATATATATTATATATATATATATATATATATATATATATATATATATATATATATTTATATACATACACACACACACACACACTCGTGGCCAAGTGGGTTAGTCACTGTCTATATAAGCTTGCCGACCAGGGTTCGATTCCCGGCCGGAGCCAAGCTCTTGTCTTTGTGTGATTTCGCCTGGGGCTCTGATCCCGAGGTCGTTAAGAGAATCCAGACATTATTATATCAAAAATATATATGGCTTATTTGAATATGAAAAACACGTAAAAAATGTGCAAAATTTATCATATATATATATATATATATATATATATATATATATATATATATATATATATATATATATATATATATATATATATATATATATATATACATTACTCATAGAGTTTTGAATCATTTAACAACCAAACTTGGACTATGCCACAAGTCCATAATAAACTGATAATCGCTAATGGGTTGAAAAACTGTTCGCAGGCACAATGATCGTTCGGCAATCCCAAAACTTGACATTAATACCTTCAAGTAATGGAGGTTTTTTTTTTCTCTCTTCTTCTTCTTTTTGTCATGAACAGATTCTAACAAAAGAGGACAAAGTGCAGTTATCAGCGGAGACGGGAATAATATGAGGGTTCCAAAGACTAAGCTTTTGTTGAAACTCTCGATTACGTTCAGCAGAACCAAGGGAAACGCCAACAGAGCAAGCTCCAGAAGACTATACACGTCAAGTGTCTAAGCCTTCTTACACCCAAGCAGGACCTGGTGGAATCAGGCTGCGACTACCGATTACAAAACATGTAGATATAAGCCAACCCCACCTCCCATACTAAACGCACAGGGTCTGTAATGTCATGATTTTACTTGGGAAATTTATCAGGCCGTCGAGAGGCCTTCAAATCGTGACCCATAGATTGTTAATCGTCGATTTCCGCTGGTGACCTGATAGGCTGATAGAGAAGCCAGAGAAGCAGGGACTCCTTCCATGTCGTTGGCGAACCCTTTTCGGAGAAAATTAACTAAGAATAAGCGAAACTCCTTTGCTGCCACTATCATTTGAATAAAAAAACAAAAGCAACCGGAGCAAAATTATTTTCTTGGCCAAATCTTAATAAACTACCCTGAACATGTAAATGATTCTGGAATAAACCAAGAAAAATATCACTTTTCCTGCAGAAAAGGGTTCCGTCATTATCAGCCTATTTACGACTCAAGTCAGCCATTGGGTTTTCGTACTTCAGGATCCTATATCATAATGAATTCCTTTTTTAAATTGAAGATTTTCCTCACACGATTTAATGAGATGGGAAGAAATATCAACCCCTCCTCTAGGAAAACTTATAATGCTTAATCAAAACCTACCACTTATCAAATGATCTGAGGTAATGTTTCCAGCAATATGAGAGAGAGAGAGAGAGAGAGAGAGAGAGAGAGAGAGAGAGAGAGAGAGAGAGAGAGGAGAGAGAGAGAGAGAGAAAATCTTCTCTTTCCATCCTACGCATGAGTGCTGCCCCGATTTTTAGGACCATATATGAAATAGGTCATTAGGAAGATTCCCGAATTAAAACTTTTGATTAACGTAGGTAACTCACGAAGAGTTGAAGAGTGCATTCAAAAAGAGAGAAAAGGTGTTTACCTTATCTATATGCATCTCATTAATGAAAGTGCCAATTAGAGAATATGTCAACAGTATTAACTCTCGAAACTGAAGTATCCACAATTAGTGACATTAATGTCACTTTTTTTTTTTTTTTTTTTAAGCCTCTCATAGTATCCCGTTAGATTGCTGAATACACTTGCAAGTTTGCATTTCAAACACTGAATCACGGTGGAACTTATACATTATAGTCTTATGGTACATATAAGCTATGTGCCATATGAATATAATGTATAAATAATCCAAAATTATCTTTATCCTGTCCATTTTCCCGAAGTGTCCCTCTAACTTTATAATCTCACAAAAAGACATCATATAAATGACGTGACGCAATGTGGGGGTTCGGTTCCATATCACCACCATGTATACCTGCGACGAACGAGTCGATTATAATTGCATATGTATTAGAATAGCAAGATAGTGCTTTAGTAGCCACATGGAAGGACTCAGTGAGGAAGTCAATGCAAAGTTAATGAATTAAATTTTGGGAAAATGTCCCACTCAAGGAACCTAATTAATAAACTCGATATTGTTACACTACAATGGGGGTATGGAGTCGATCATCCATTTATATCGTCCCACAACACGTTCAAAAGTGGGTTGAATATTGATAATCCTTACTATAAACTTTGCGTATCTATATAAAAATATTGATTATCATTATTATCATCTAAGCTGTTGATAAATTCGCATAAAAGCAAAGTTAAAGAATAAAAATGAAAAATGAGAACATCCTTTTTCTTGTTTTATTTTCGCATTTCGATGAAGCACTGAAAATGCCAAAGAAGACGTCTGTCGGATCCAAACAACTCTTTCCCTGTCACATGAATCCTACTTAGCAATAAAGACTCGGGTAACGAAGGTTGTTATGTGCGATCTCTTCCTAAGGAAAAGGTGGACGAGGCTCGAGGTCTGAGTGGCAAACTTATTGGAGTGGAGAGACTTGGCATCATATTTTGTGGTCATTCCCACGAAGGATTTACAACGTTTTCCAATGCCTGAAAAGGCTTTGCAATTCATGAAAAGGTCACACAAAAAAAGGTACATATTTTTCACAGTTGATCAGAATGAGGTACGATTTTTCAGAATTGAATATTGCAAATCTTTTCATAAATTTTTCTTATTTCTCTATTAATCTTGACTCAACTGGATATTTTTGCAAGCATTTAGCCTACGTGAATTATCCATGCTCATACAAAGTTGGTCGGGTTAAATATAATTTCTGTTTTAATAAGTGACCATCTTTTGTTTTACCCAATGAAAAATATGCAATTTATTATATTATCATCATGATGTAAATGATAAAGCAAATTTTTAATAGCTGTCTTTCGAGCCAGCGTGTAACTAAGGTGTTTCAATAAACCATTGTCTCTTGACTGTTTTCGTCCTGCTACCCATGAGAAACTCCAGAGCAGTATCGAGACTCCCATGATAAAAATTTGCAGAAATTTAATTAAAAAGTAATGTCATAGGACAATACAATATTAAAACTCTGTTTACCTTAAAGATCATAGAATAAAACAAGAAAGATAAAATGTCACATCACTAGAGATTCAGAAGCCTTAACATTTCACAATGCTTCCTCGTGCTATCAATGGAGTGAAATTAACCTACTTTAATTGCTATCAAATCGAGTAATAGCGTTCGACCGGCAAACCCAATGACAGCCATCGTCCTGGCTGAGGATCAAGTCTCACAGCGATTAAAATAACAAGGTCAAGGTAGAGGATCCCTCCTATTGTGCCCCCCAAAAATTGGTATTTCTTGTCCAAGGAAATTGCCCTTCAGCTTATTTCCGAATTCGAGGAAATTCTACAATTGTAGCAAACTCAATTATATCACTAGTCCTCCATTACAAGAAAATAAGGTTAATGTCTAGGAGAGGGCTGCATGAAGATATCAGTGATATTCAATGTATTTTTACTAGAATGTGTAGGAATGTATGTAAATAGTGGTATACGAGTGAGATAATTTAGTGAAATTCAATAACAGTCGAAATATCGACTATCAAACTCACGCTACTCTTGTCTTCCTCCCAGAATTTTTTTAAGTCTGTTGTTATTGTTGACTGTGTTGTTTTTAGCTCAATGGAGCCCCGTAACTACTATAATCCGCAGACAAACTAGTCCACTA
>NC_090735.1:108932422-108934922 GCF_036898095.1 Palaemon carinicauda
AGTTCACAAATTTAACGGCTTCAGTTTTAGTTATCTCATATGAACGAATCACTGTACCTTGTCCTAATCTAATAAACGTCCTTTCACATTAGGTAGCTAAGTTTGGAATATATTTTCACATAGCCAAGCATGATTAATATCAAAGGTAATTATCAATTATATCATTATTTTTCCTTATTAAAAACATTTTGCCTTGAAAAAAAATGGGATGAAAAAACCGCATTCACCTCTAAATTCATCTTTGAATTCTTTAAGTAGTAAAATTTCACAATGTCATAGTAGGTGGAATAAATTACACCATAGGAATGTAATATCTGGTGTTCTACATGGTATAATTCTTGGTCCATTATTTTTCATGTTTGGTATTCAAAAAAATAAAAAAATAAAAACCTATGGATCTCTATCAATTCTATCCCCTGGATTTGGACGAGTGATTTCTGAATCCCTCAATAGAAATCTAGATGAAATTAGTGCAAGGTACAAATTATGGGGGATATATTCTAACAAAACTCAAACTTGAGTACAGTGGCTCCTCATCGTCGATCTTTTCATTGTTAATGTCTCTCCAATTGTATATAACTCGATTAAATTATGGGTATGATACTTTATTGCAAATTTACTTTTGAAAACACATGTTTGTTTCTTCCTCAACTTCTGCAGCCATTTGTTTTTTCGATTTTTGGTGATTAATTTATTCAAAGGAAATGTTTTTACTCTTTCATTCTGTCCCTTTTTTAATATTGTTTTCCAGTCTAGTCTTCAGCTGTAGACTCTCATCTTAATTTATTTGACAAAGTTGCCATCTAATAAATTCTTTATACAAGATCTGGATAACAATATCTGGCACCATCGGTCAGTGGGTTCTTTAAGATTTTCCATAATTCTGACCTTCAGCTGCATTTATTACAACTAGGTATGCAGTTTATTCTAACAGTCTTGTAGATCTAAACTACCAGTATTCGATCATTTTATTCAAACTGACGACATTGTGAAATTATCTTAATCTGGTAGTTGAATAAACGAAGTTCAAAATTGTAGCAAATGATTCTCTGTTGACCATGTCAACATGAATATTTTGTACATAGTTTATATATGATTCATCTATTTGACGCTGTTACTGATCACAGTACATTCTAATTTCTATTAATTTCTTATTTACGATTTACTTGATACTTCTCTATTTCCTTTCCGCACGGAGTTGGTTTCTTTATTGGAGCCTTTTCCAGTTCAGAGCTGTAGCTTGGTTAGCAATGATAATAATACAAGCATTTTGTTATGCCTTTGTGTATTCACAGTTAGTCTGACGTGTGTGACATATTAATCTTCAGGATATATTCGTTCTTCTTACACAAAGGGGACTGAAAACAGAATATGTCTCCACCAAAACCATCAAAATCGTTCTCTTATGAGCCAGAAGTATTGCTTAACTGCTAAGGTTGATCAATAGTTGAAATCCGCAATGTTTGAAGAAATAAAAATGGCTCTGCGGCTACATACGGTCACAATAAACATAAAAACTTTATTACATATTTTTGTTGAAAATCTGTATAAAGTCATTTAATCATTTCTCAATCTAATTCTTCATAAAATCCTCAGTTACTAGTCGATTTTTAAGTCAAGAAAACAGACTTACATGGTATTACTATCCTAACTGGCCTGGTATTATTTCTAACTTAATGTATATGAAACACATTATAGGAAACCGGAAATATTTGCTGCATGGTATAACTACTGTTAGGATATTACTAAAAACGAAGAAAAGATAATTTCGACCAAAGTGTTCCACACAAAGACGCAGTCTCTTGCGAGACTGGTTTTGGCTTAGGGAACTCACTTCACCCTCAGGCTATGCACCAATGAGTGGGGGAGAGAGATGGTGGTTCATTATGACCAGGTTGTGTAATTAAATCATTAGTTTTTGCCAAGACCCCTTTGTTTGTAGTATTCATCACTTAATTATGAAAATTAATCATTACCGTCAGACTAATTAGAAACCCCTTGTACCTAATGAAATAACCCTGCTAATGTTTTTAAGATACATTTATCTTGCAGGGTTGTTATCTTCAAGGAAAGGCCATAAGAAATAATTAAAAATTTTAAAGGAAAGTGATTAGTGGACCAGTTTATACTTTTTTAATTTAACATGATTGCAACAGCCGTTTAGCTGTTCGTGTTCCTGATTCAATAATATACATTTTACCCAAGACTATACGATAAAAAAAAGTAAAAATATAACTCTCCCGAGATTACTATGATTTATTCGAAATAATAGAGATAAAAATAAGAATCTATGATAAACAATTTATTAACAATGTTCAGTAAAGTAAATTATACCTTAAAGCATGAAACTTATACGGCGAACAATAACGACGTCACCCAGATATTGATATCCTCGGCACTGGCTACCAACCTCTTTCTACCTTCGAATAACTCGAACCTACTAAAAAATATGAAAGAATTAACACCCAACAAGATCAAAGGTAATAAGTCTTTCACCGTC
>NC_090735.1:108937422-109014922 GCF_036898095.1 Palaemon carinicauda
AAGGCAGATGTACATGAGGCAGACGTTGCAGTTTCCATGGGAATGGCTTCAGGCCAACGAGTGTGTCGATGACGGTAAACAGGTAACGATGTCCTTGTGATGTGGGTAGGGGGCCTACAACGTCGACTCGAATGTGTGCGAAACGACGCTGAGGTTGAGGAAAGGTGCCCACTCCTGAATCCGTGTGTCGATGTACATTGGAAGTTTGGCAAGAAGTACAGGCGCGGACCCAATCCTTAGCATCCTTAGAAATGCCGTGCCAATTGAATTTTGCCTTCAGCAGCTGTGCAGTAGAACGGCATGAGGGATGTGAAAGGCCGTGAATGAAATCAAACACCTGTCGGCGCATGGGAGCAGGAATCCAAGGTCGCGGTCTACCAGTACTGACGTCACAGAGGAGGGTGGTGTTGGAGTCTTCGAGGGGAAAGTCTTCCCAATGGAGGGAAGTGTAGGATGTCCTACAAGCTTGATACTCTGGATCCTGTCGTTGGGCTTCAGCCAGGGCGTTGTAATCCAATCCCAGTTGAACGGCAGCCAACGTGTTTCTTGACAGGGCATCGGCAACGGGATTCATTTTCCCAGGGACGTATTGGAGGGTGCAATTGTATTCAGCCACGGCGGAGAGATGTCGGCGTTGACGGGCGGACCAGGCATCAGACTGTCGAGTGAAGGCATGCACCAGAGGCATGTGGTCTGTGTGAATGACGAAGGGCGTACCTCCTAAGAAATGGCGAAAGTGACGGACAGCCAAGTGCACTGCCAGCAATTCTCGATCAAAGGTAGAATAACCCGATTCTGCCTTGGACAGTTTTCTGCTGAAGAAGGCCAATGGGCGGGGCGAGCCTTTGACCACCTGCTCAAGTACTGCACCAATAGTGACGTTGCTGGCATCGGTGGAGAGAAGGAGAGGGGCGTGTGGGATAGGAAAAGTGAGAGCCGCAGCAGTTGATAGGGCCTTCTTTGCATTGCAGAAGGCTGCTTCTTGAAGGGGACCCCACTTCAGGTCCTTTGGCTTGCCCTTGAGGGAGGCGTAGAGGGGAGCAAGAGTGGCGGCAATGGCTGGCAGAAAACGGTGATAATAGTTCATCATGCCCAAGAATTCCTGCAGAGCTTTGACGGTCGAGGGCGCGGGGAAGTTCTGAACGGCTGCTACCTTCTCAGGGAGGGGATGGACTCCTTCAGGAGTGATACGGTGCCCTAAGAATGAAACTTTGTTGGCGCCAAAGGTACACTTGTCGTACCGGACTACAAGGCCGTTTTGTTGCAGGCGGTCGAGCACGATGCGCAGGTGACGGAGGTGTTCCTCTTTTGAGGAGGAGAACACAAGTCGTCCACATAACATACACAGAAAGGGAGGTCCCCTAAGATGCCATCCATGAGACGTTGAAACGTTGCCCCAGCATTACGAAGGCCAAAACAGGAGTAATTGAAGGTGTATGTACCAAACGGAGTGGTGATGGCGGTCTTGGGGATGTCTTCTGGGTTCATAGGCACCTGATAATACCCCTTCAGGAGGTCGAGCGTAGAGAAAACCTTCGCTTTGTGCAGGTAGGTCACGTCGGCAATGTTTGGGAGGGGGTAGTGATCCGGTTCTGTTTGCATGTTCAGGCGCCTGTAATCCCCGCACGGACGGAGGGAGCTGTCTTTCTTCAGAACGATGTGGAAGGGTGACGACCATGGGCTGGAGGCCTTTTGGCAAAGGCCCATTTCCTCCATTTCGGCGAACGTCTGTTTGGCGGCTGCCAATCGTTCCGGTGCCAGACGTCTGAATTTTGCGAAGACTGGGGGTCCCGTTGTCTTGATATGGTGATAAATACCGTGCTTGGCAGGAACCGTGGGCGTTTGGCGAAGTTCTGGACGGAAAACTTCCGGGTACGACGTGAGAAGTTGGGCGTAGGCATCCGTGGGTGCGCTGATGTGGAGAGCGAGGTTAGAGGGGGCGAGTTGAAGAGGTGTCGACAAGTACGAGTCTGCGTTAACCAACCATCGGTGGGCGACATCGACCAGAAGGTGGAAATGAGAGAGGAAATCCGCACCGAGGATTGGCATTGTGACGTCAGCAACGAGAAACTTCCAATTGAATTTACCGTTTCCGAACGATAATGTGAGGTTCTCGTAACCGTAGGTGGGTATTGCAGATCCGTTGGCAGCTACCAAGCGGACGTCGGCAGATGTAGACAGACTACGTCGTGCCTTGAAGAATTTCCTTGACAAAAGAGAACGACAAGCACCCGTGTCTACCAAAAATCGCACGCCCGTTCCTGCATCCTGTAAAAAGAAAAGTTTAGAAACATGGGAGGCCACCACCACAAGCGATGGCCTACTTACAGGTTTTTTGGCCACTGACAATCCTTGGCACAATTCTTCGCGGTTGCCCCGAATCTGAAGTCGTAGTAGCAAAACTGCGGCGGATGGGAGGTAGTAAGTGGCTGTAGAAGTCGTTCGTTGAGGCGCGAGCGATTGGTGGGTGGTGGGCGGCTTTGTCGCCGCTTCGGCACGTCACGGGGTAGGCGTGTATGTCCTACGGCATTCATGTCAGCTTCGGTTGACGTTGAATAGGCGTCCTCGTCGTCAGGGGTGGAGGCGTTGATGGAGGTCTGGAAGTGGCTGTCCATAAGGGTGTCGGCTTTGGTCATCAAGTCCTTTATGGGTAAACTATCGACATCGGGTATGGCAGCGCGTACAGGTTCGGGTTAACGGCGTATCCAAAGGGCACGAAGTAGATTCACCTCACGAGGAGAGCCGTCTGCGGCAGGTTGAAGGCGAGCGATACTGGTCATTTCCCTGAGGGCAAGCGAAGCCCTTTGGTCCCCCAACGGTTGTTGCGAGAGCTGAAAAAGCTTTGCTATACGGGCGGCTGGCGACGGCGAGTACTGCTGCAGAAGGTATGTTTTAAGGGCGTCATACGCTATTGGGGTGTCTCCTTGTTCACAAAGCCAGTCGGATATTTCTGGGAAGGTGTCCTCGGGTATCGCCGCGAGAACATAATCCGCTTTGGTGGTTGAGCGAGTCACGCCCCTGATACGAAACTGGACTTCTGCGCGCTGAAACCAAGCAAACCCCTCTCCGCTGGCAAACGATGAAAGTTTGAATGGAGTGGCCGCAGCACCAACTGCCGTAGAGTCCGCCATAGTACCAACGATGAAGGGGGTGGAAGGCGGTGGGAGCGAGTCGACTTCTGGGGTCACCAATGTGACGGGCTGAGAGAGGGTTGTGAACTCAAAGGTAGGATGCAATCAACTGAGTTGTTTATTAAGGAACACTCTCCTTTATATACAAAACCTCAAGGCAACAGGACATAACCTGTTCGAGAGACAGACAATGTTATAGAGCAAAACCGGAGACATGATCATTCAGGTTCTTTTTAGTGCGAGGGAAGAGCGCAGATACAAGCATAATATATACAAAATAATTATGTACAATTGTGTGACACACGGTTGGTACAATGTCTTGACCTCTGATGCATATCTGGTGGTCGGTCTCCGTGGATTATCTTCTTAATGATAGGGTTGAGAAGAGTATTGTCCACAGTGTCAGCTTTCCAATGGCTGCTGGATAGGTTCAATGTGTTTTATTGATTTATGATGGCTGATTCCAGGATTTTCCTTCTGTACGGACAGGTACTCTTAAAAAGCAAAGACGACTCACTCCACTTAATCTGGTACCCTAAATCTCTAAGGTGAACGAAAATCCCCGAGTTTTCATAGCCATACCTAACAGATCTTTTGTGTTCGGATAATCTTTGAGATAGCGAACAGCCCGTTTGCCCAATCCCCACATGGTACTTTATAAACGCCGGATTCTATATCTCTTTTATTTTGATAAACATTAAGAAGGGCGCTTCGTATGGTCTTGGGATATGAAAAAACAAAGGGGTTCTCAGTTTTGATATTATTTGTTATATTTTTAATACCTTCTATATATGGGAGTTTTATCTTAGTTTTAAAATCTCTTTGGTTAGTAACATCATGATCATTATAATATATCGTGTTGGCTTTGTTGATGGCCTGTTCTGTAACGGACGTCGGGTAGAATAGCTGGGCGAGTTGTTTACGAATGATTTCAAATTCTTTACTTAGGTAGGCTTGGGAACAGATTCTCAAACCTCTAAAAAAATAGATTACAGGTTACTCCAATTTTTACAGAAATGTCGTGATAACTAAAGAAATGAATGTATGAAATAGAGAAAGTTGGTTTTCTATACACAGTGAAATTGTACCGTGACGATTCCCTTATAATTAGTATGTCCAAAAAAGCTAATTTTCCATCTTTTTCCCATTCAGTTTTAAATTTTATGCTAGGGATTAGGGAATCCATATTATTGAAAAATATATTAAAATCTCCCCAGCTATCATCCCAATATGTGAAAATGTCACCAACATAGTGTTGCCAAACCATGTTCGTAGGTTTAATTGTTGTTAAAATTTCAGTTTCAAAGTATTCCATGTAGAGATTGGCTAAAATTGGAGATAACGGGCTGCCCATACTACAACCAAAATTTTGTTTGTAAAAATTTCCATTGAAAGAGAATATGTTATTTGACACGCTTAGTTTAATTAACTTAATTGTTTTTTCAATACTGAGGGGGAAGTGATCTTCATTGGGGATTAATTTTTCCCTCAAGAAACCTAGTACATCATTGATCGGGACCTTTGTAAAAAGGGATTCTACGTTAAGACTCAAGAGTTTTACATTTTTTACCGGGATATTTAATCTATTGAATTTCTGGATAAAGTCTTCTGCATGCTTGATATGAGCCGAAGAAAAACTCCCTAGAAAGGGAGACAGCAAGTCTGCTAACCATTTTGATATATTATATATAAATGACCCTTTGCATGAGACAATTGGGCGTAGGGGATTACCGTCCTTGAGTTTTGGGGATCCCGTAAAAATATGGCAATGAAGGGTTCATAACTTTGAACTTTTCCAAGACCTCGATGTCTTTTTTATTGTTTCCCTATTCCCTGATGGCTGTATCGCTGGCAGCGGTAGCATCTGAGGGGTTCTGACGTATATTCTTCAATGGGGAATGTCCCCCAGACTCTTAGATCCAGTGAGGAGGGCACTGGACCAATGAAGGTGGCTATCAGCCTTCTGACTGGGACATCGTTCTTACTCATGTAGCGCACTGCCTAGTCAATGTTACTGCATGATGTGGTGATGGAGATGGGCATGGTGATTGGGTACCTGGCTATGACTGCTTTACTCTGAATCAAGGCAGGGTCAAGCAGTGTCACGGCTGGTTCTTCCTGAAGATAGCTGGCAGTTTCTTGGTCCTTTGGGGAGATGATTAGCTCTCCCTTCCGGTTAGGTCTTGCAGTAAGGTTAATGCAACTGTGGCGTAACAGATGGAGCTGTCAGTTTGGTGCAGTTTGAACTTAGGCAGGGGTTTCCTGGTTTCATTCTTGGGAGTTGGAATGCTGGCGGCAATGGCAGAGGCCTGGGTCTCAGCAGGATCGGTTTCCATGGCATTGGAGGTCTCAGGTACCGAGGTTGGGCTGATGACTGCAGCTGCAACTGTCTGCTGTGGAGTTGTAGGGACTGACAACGATGAGGATGTGTCCTCAGTCCTTGGAGTCACTAAAGGTGATGGAAGGGGTGATCCTGGCACTTGAGAAGGGCGTTCAGGGCTCTTCCTTCTTTTGGGAGGGGGTGTATCCCGTTCCCTGTTAGCTTTCATAGCCCTGTAATGTTTCAGAACCTTGATAGAGGCAATTTTGCACCCCTGGTAGCTGTATCTGATGTGATGGGATGGCAGATTTTTGTCAGAAACCTCTGTTGTTCTGACTCCAATGGTGGTGAAGAGCTGCAGTCTTCTTTCCTGGAAGGCAATGCAGCTGTCACAGTCGCAGGAGGGATCGTTGTAACGGTCCCTGCAGTGTCGGTGATCGTCTGGTTAAAGGCTCCATGCCCAGTCTCCGAGATGGAAGACGGACATGGTGTCGAAACTCTATGGTGACCGCACTGAAAAATTCAATTGCGCGGATCAGCTAGAGAGAGAGTTGTCGGCGCGAGAGCTCGACTGAGACTGATACTGAGAGAGGTTTCTTTATATTTTTGTAAGCACAGTAAACGTACGAACATACATATAGAGACTTACAGAACAATGACGCTCCCACACCAGCTACCTGAGCTGTTATCAGGTGTTTCCTGAGCAGAGATCAAACCTCATTAGACAACTGCCATAAAGGGTCATTTCTGATGACCGGTAAATGCTTGTTTTAACTATCAATACAATTTCTTTATATCAATAAAGGTATGTATTTATATGGATAAAGCTACCTTTTTTTATTTAAAGAAATTGCATTGAAAGTTAGAACAAGAATTTACCGGTCATCAGAAATGACCCTTTTTGGCAGTTGTCTAATGAGGTTTGATCTCCGCCCAAGAAACACCTGATAACAGCTCAGGTAGCTGGTATGGACTCTATATGTATGTTCGTACATTTACTGTACCTATAAGAATGTAAAGAAACCTCTCTCAATAATATCCTACGAGCTGCAAAAGGAAAGAGCCCGTGCCTGGCCATAAGGGCCAGGCAATCTTCAAAAACCTCGCAATAACCAGTCTCAGCTCAGCTCCCAGACATAGAGGATCACTCTGCCCGCTCAAGAACCTGCTTACCCGGCACAGTGAACACTGCCTACTCGGCACAGGGGACTCCCAGATCCCCTCCCACCGCCTACTCGGCACAGGGGACTCCCAGATCCCCTCTCAGCTACCTGGCTGAAATTTTTGGCTGCGACTCTGAACAGGAGCTAGCTGAAATGTTCGGCTGTGACTCCAGAAAATTGCAGTTATTATGTCTCTAACAAACCCACAGCTAAAAAACTTTGCAAGTGAACTTTATCCACTATGGATTACCCACTGCAGGAACCTGTACAGCTCCTCCACTGCAGATTGCAAATGCTCACAATGCAGAATATATCACAGCTACAGGAAAGAACTTATTAGCCATGTGGGTTTTGTGCCTAAGAATGACCCATTATTGGCCCAGCACCTCAAGAAATGTAAATGTTTGGGCTGCATCTCACTAACAGTAGCATGTATCCCCTTTTTTAAGGATATGAAGACCAGGCCACGACTCCAGGATATACCACAGCAAGTTCCACAAGCACCTTACGTAAAAATCCTTAAAATGCCACGCCAGGTACTAAAGAGTTTTGTTAAACTCTGCAACTGGAAATATAGTGAAATTGGACCTCATCGGACTGGCTGTTCCTGTCAGCTGTGTCTCCATGAAATTTGGCTTTCCTGGCAACCTTCAGAAACGACACCTACAACCTTCTCAACTCAAGTTTCTGCACCAGCTGCCATGCCACTTACCTCAACTCCAGCCAACTCAACCCACATTTCTGCACCAGCTCCTACTCCACTGACCTCAACTCCAGAACATATGGCCAGCATATCAGCCATGGACCTTGATTCCTCTTGAGACACTCTAGCGTCTGAACAGGCAGCATCGCACCTGGACGATTGCAACTGCACCCAATGCTTGTCTCAAATTCTAAGGGAAGCCTCATCCACCCTACAGACTGCTACTACCAACCCTACTCCAGACCCAAATCAAATCACTGTTGTGGAGCCTGTTCCAGACCCTCTGCCAGCTGTCACTAATCCTAAGCAGCCCCCAAAGTTTAAATTGGCAGCTGTGGAAGGTGCACCTTCATATGCAGCAGTAGCTGCCATAGCAACTGCCAATCATGGCATCAAGTTAACAGCCAGAGCCAACCTCAAAGGGGATATAATCATCTCTCAAAAGGACCAGAATAGTGCCAGCCTTCTTCAGCGGGAATCCTCCCTGGTCTTTCTGGACCCAGAGAAAAATTAAGGAAGGCAGTGTTCTGCCACTTCCCAACCAAAATGCCACTGTCCTTCATCACTGATTGCAGTAATGTCGCCAAAGCTGAAAGGTGACTGGACCACCACAAACAGCCCACCAAGGAAGTGACTGTCACCTTTTTCGGGACAATTCACCATTGCGTTGTTTCAACTGCCAACGTTTTGGACACCAGAGGGAGGACTGCAGGAGCCCTACGGTCTGTGGAGTCTGCAGCCACCGTCATCCAACTCAAACTTGCATAGATGCACACCAAGGAGGGTTAGAGACCCATGCCAAGTGCCCCAGCTGTGCTGGACCCAACCATGCCTGGAACAGGAAGTGTCCAAAATTCCTGAAAAGGCTACCAGCACCACAGACTGGCCCACCTACCATTACAACAGCATCACCGCAGCAGCTACCAAAACCCAAACGAGCTCCACGTGCCAGACCTCCTCCTCGTCCTCCAGTGGTTTCCAATCCAGTTACTCCTACCACAACCACCGCCCAAACACCTGCCACTGCTCCTATCCCAGTCATCAATTCTGCTCCCACTCCTACTCAGATTCCTCCTCCTTCCCCTTCATTCTCCTCCATCATGTCCATGCCAGTTGAAATGCTGATCCCCTTGATTCTACAGCTAGTACTGAAAGTCTGCACCCTTGATCAGACTCCCTCCAATTCAGTTGAATCCCTCCTCTCTCCCCTAGTAACACCCCCCATTGAGCAGGGCTAAGTAACTATGCTTTAAACTGCTCCTTTTCTCTACTACCAAAGTTCCTTCTCTTCTCTCCCAGTCTCTTCTACTTACTGGGACTTGCTACTGTCACCAATTTTACCTACCACTAAAACTTTTCACTTCGGTTCCAGTATGGGCCTGGTTTCCTGGTCCTCCTGGCGGTCATGATCTTGGTGCTGAGTGGCCGCACCTCCCTACCTGCAGTTATGCTCAAAGAGCTGAGCGACTGTAGGTCCAGGCGGTGAGCCTGTTGTTTTTGAGCTTGTAAACTGATTATCTCTTGTATTGTGGAACAGCTCTGTTTTGTTTAAAAAAGAAAAGTCTCTCGTGAGCCGGGTAACTTGCAGAATCGATCGTAAGGTTGAGACTGCACCTGTTTTGGGGGCTATGACTTTGTGTCTAAGAGCTCCCGTCCGGGCAAAGGCACGGGCAATCTATACCAACCAACCAATCTCTCAATAAATCAGTCCTCTGAAGAAATATCACAAAACTAGTCAGTACTTAATCTTATATTTAATATTTTCATTTTCCCTGTGGTTCTTTTGCATATATATATATATATATATATTTATATATACAGTATATATATATGTGTGTGTATATATATATATATATATATATATATATATATATATATATATATATATATATATATATATATATATACACACACATATATATAATTCGCCGAAACTAATTCACTATAGGGCAAAGGCCTCAAATATGCTCTTTTGCTTCCTTCTGTTTATGGTCATTCTCTGCCAATCTATACCTGAAAATTTTCTTAGCTGGTCGCCTTCTCTTCCTTCCCCTGCTTCTTTTGCAATCTCAAGGGACCCATTCTGTTATTCTTAATGTCCTTTTGTTATTCGTCATTCTCATTATATGTCCTGACCATGTCCATTTCTTTTACTAAATGCTGTTAGAATATCCTCTACTTTAGTTTGTTGTCGTATCCATGTTGCTCTTTTTCTATCTCGTAATGTTATTCCCATCCTTATTCTTTCCATTGCTCTTTGATTAGTAACTAGCTTATGTTTTAAGAGTTTAGTAAGGTTCCAGGTTTCTGATGTATAAGTTAATACTGGTAGGACCTTCTGATTAAATACTTTTGAGAAAGTGGCATTTTACGTTTCATAATCTCATTTTGTTTACCACAAGCTCTCCATAGCATGTTTATCTTTCTTTTAATTTAGGTCTTACGTCCTGGGGAAACACTGTCTGGCCTAAATACGTAAATTCATTAAGAATCTCTAGATGTTCGTCTATATATATATATATATATATATATATATATATATAGAGAGAGAGAGAGAGAGAGAGAGAGAGAGAGAGAGAGAGAGAGAGAGAGAGAGAGAGAGAGAGAGAGAGAGAGTATATATATATATATATATATATATATATATATATATATATATATATATATATATATATATATATATATATATATATATATTTATATATATATATATACATGATTTTTATTTTAGCCCACACCATAAGGTTTTATGCCATTTTTATTCTTTTTTTCAGATATATTCATGTTTTCTTTTGTTTCCTTAACTCTTCATTGATATGAGCATTTATTATATGTCTTCGTATAACGAGAATTATTGATAATGGATATATTCTTTTTTTACTTTATTACATCAAATAATACAATTGACTTCTAATGTCTCTTGCGACTAGACCTGCGTCATTACGGGACAAACATCGATATCATAAAAACGTAATGATCAGAATAGAATGTCAAAATTAAAAATTTGTTACAAAATCTTTTGTATTTATAATACTAAACCAGTCTTGATAGAATCAATGTAAAGCAATTAGTTTTTTATATAAATATATTTATTTGCACAATACTTTTACATCAGTGTTGCAAACGACACTTAAAAATGGCAACGATGAGACCTACAATTGAGAAACCGACATGCAATCATCTCTTAGTAATTATAATAAATAAAGTAGGAGAAAACAAAAGACAAAGTATAAAAAGACACAATTGATAGTACAGATAGAGCAAGACACTCTGTAACAAAGAGGATCGCTCAGAGTTACCTTGTATAGCCCAGAGCGTTACGCTTGATAAGATATATCTGCTAATTGTCTTGGTTTTCGTATTACGACATACCTGATCTCTCTCTCTCTCTCTCTCTCTCTCTCTCTCTCTCTCTCTCTCTCTCTCCTCTCTCTCTCTCTCTCTCTCTCTCGTTGCAAATCGTACTTTTACTGACTTTTCTTATATAATTTCTAGTATATTGAATGAATAACTTGACCCATTATTATATATAACTTTAATTATTTTACTTTTTAATTAAGTTTTATTATGTAATATTTCCTGTCATTAATTTTGGAACCTAAAAATTCGGTGTTCACATACATGTCTGTGTGGAGAGTAATACTACTGCATATCCTCCGTTGGCTTCTACTGTCTCCTTGTAACCCATTACGACTCGCACTGAAGGATGGAGACGCCTTTATGCATTTAAAAAATACCAACGATGATGAGAATAATAGAAATTGTATATATATATTGGGCATTGGGTTTCTTTCCCTATCTTTCTAAAAAATCATTATGTTTTAATTTGTGAGGAGATATATTTCATTTGAAAAGTTTGAAGGGCTTGGAGTATAGAATAAATAAATAACAGTGTGATGGGTTGTTGGATCCTGCACACTTAGAGAAGTGAAAGGTTTAAATCGTGTTATAACAATAAGAATTGCCTCAGGCGTCTGTACTTTCCTTACACGTGATGTCCCGAACAAAAAGTGGATTACAGCAGACGTCGGATATTACATTGACATTTAAATTTGACATTTAGTCAGTACTCAGTATTACAAGTATTTCTTATATACATGAACATCAACGCGGCATCGCTTGTATCAGATTACCTCAACTGATGGTGATGATAATGATTTACCGGACTTGGCCGGGGAGATGCCTCCAGCCCAGAGGTCCAACAGAGGAAAAACTCCTCAGTTACATAACGAACTAAAGGTTGAAAGGGTGGAAGAAAGGAAGGAGGAAATAACATCATTCGGATGTGTTTACTACACAATTACAACACATTTAGCAGATCTATGTCATTTGAATGGTTCATTATTTCTCAGATCGTTTATTTATTTCCTTTCCTCACTGAGCGATTTTTTCCTGCTGGAGCCCTTGGGCATTATAGCATCTTGCTTTTCCATCTAGGGTTATAACTGAGGTAGTAATAATAATAATAATAATAATAATAATAATAGTAATAATAATAATTATTATTATTATTATTATTATTATTATTATCATTATTATTATTATTTTGTTTTATTTCTATTATTATTATTATTATTATCTATATTATAACTTTATTTCTGAATATTTAACCTTTGACACGCTTAACGCCGGAACTGTCTTTTAGCAGGAGATATAATTCTTCAAGCTCCTGCAGGAGAATATAGAGTCGCACATTAAAGGGTAATATTACATTTCATCATCAGATGATTTTATTTTTTTTCGACGACCTAAAAACGACAATGTAATGTAAAATGGATTCTAATTACTTCGGAGGGGAGATATATGTATTTCATTTAAAAAGTTTATTAATAGGAGAGAGAGAGAGAGAGAGAGAGAGAGAGAGAGAGAGAGAGAGAGAGAGAGAGAGAGAGAGAGAGAGAAACTGTCCATATACCGAAAGTGACCTTACAAAAACGCAAACTATTAGAAGAAAACATTGATAGGAAAAGGAACTATTGATTAAATTCTCTAATTATACCATTCAATTACGAACAATGAAATGGGAGCTATATTGGTATAAACTACTTCACTTTCTTAGTTCAGTTTCCAATAACCCTATTTTTCTTGCAGATATTGATACTGCACTAGGCTTCGTAATCTGCACTTAGTAGAATTAGTATTCATAAATTCAATCTATTGCTAAGTCAAGTCAAATAGTTACACGTGACTATTATTTCTACAGATATCTAAGCGTAAACGAATGGCTAAGTAAATTTTATGAGGTATACAGTTGGTTAAATTACTAATAACTTCGTATGTAGAAGTCAGCAAAGCTCAATTTTCCATTCGGCAGAAATTAAAAGACGCCCTTAAGGAGAACGTTCGTATGACTTTTGTATAGAAGGATGATAGTTTTCAATCTTCTGTGAATTGAATATTGATAGATGCAACGATCTTGTCGAGTGGGCTGTGTTGAGGTGGTGCGTTATGAACGACAGAACCTCCTTTAGTTTTCTATCCGACCTCAATGTTCTGTCTAGGCTTTTCTTACGCCTGCCATCTAAGATACTGATCTATAAATATTAGGAGACTTCATAATTAATTGCCTTGACTTTCGCGTTGAAGTAGTAGTTTTATTTATGTTTTGAATCCAAAAGGTATTCGAGTAATATTGTCCGCGTTATCTTCACCTGATAGTGGATGGATACCGTTCTTCATTTTCATTCATCTCCACTGAGGATATTTCTTTGCATGTTTAGTATCATATTTCGGTACATAAATTTCTTGAATAAGTATTAAGCGTTTTTTTACCGGTCTTCCAATTAATATTTTCCATATTTCATCCATTTACTATAAGTCTACCTGTTCACCATCATCAGTCCCAATAATATTGTCTCTTTTCTATCTTCTTTAGACTCACTTTTTACGAACTACTTTCTCAGCGTTACATTGCATCATATAAAGCATGTCAAATTCAACGCGGTTTTAAAATGAGAGAGAGAGAGAGAGAGAGAGAGAGAGAGAGAGAGAGAGAGAGAGAGAGAGAGAGAGAGAGAGAGAGAGAGAGAGAGAGAGAGAGAGAGAGATATTACACTATAATGAAAACGGCCACGCAAAAAAAATGACATAGAAGCAACTTGCTCATGGTACTCAGCGACGCCAAAGCTATACAGAAAGAAAATAAATAAAACCAACATTATTATCAATATGTATTTTACCCATACCGGAACTGCCCTACATATGAGAAAATCGCATCACTTACTTACCTATCTCGGGACGTCTTAGTTTCGTCATTGAATTGAGGTTCTTGGGCCACTAAAGCTCGTTAGATTTCGTCTGTTTTCACAGTATGCTCAACCTGAAGTACTTGGCTGCAGTTTCTACAAATAATACAAAGGGAAGAGATGACTTCTTAATGATTTTTTCCTATACCCAAATGAATACTAATGATTAATCTTTTCACGTATCGCAAGTGGAAACTAAAATCACATGTAAATGAAGTCATATAATAAATATGAAGTAGGGGCTATTATTCTGGAGAGAAAGGTTACTACGACACACTTTTACATTTACTTAACCAAAGAAGGAATTTTCAATCTAAGGTGAGTTGAATGCAAATGTTTGTGACAAACACTATGAGTGAACATCAACAAGACCATTTTCCTAATTACCAATTTTCTACTCAAATTACAATATTCTTCCCAAATCTTCAATATAAAATATCGCATTCAATGTCTCGGATCCTTAATGACTATTTCTGATAAATTCCTTAATCCAGAGGCGTCGTTTCAATTATTTTCATTCAATTTCGGTTTTATTCGTTCAGATATAAATTTTCCCTTCCTTACCTGTATATTTCAGTACGTTTGGTAAAGGACATAATCAGAACGGAATAGTTAGGAATAAATAATTTCATATATTCCTTGTCGAATTATCTGGACGTTTTGTCTTGCATTTGATTGACCCTATTTTCTTAAAATTAATTTGGGCCTTTCCTCTTATGCACAGTTTTTTTTCCACCTTTCATCCCCATAATTTTGTCACTTTTTAACCTCTGTCATATTCGCTTACGATGGCTTTGGTCTGCCTTTAGATTTTGGGAGAGAATTATGAAAATTATTTTTGCACTTTCTTCTTTGCGATCTATGGTAGCACAAGCCACGGGAAATGTTAAAGTGTGTGAATTTTAATTGGCAGACCTCAGAACAAGCTAGTGTTGAGAATGGAAAGGAGCAGCTGTGTCAGCATCCTCGATAGTACAATCAGAGGTTTGGAGGTCTACATAGCGGTTGAGAGAGAGAGAGAGAGAGAGAGAGAGAGGAGAGAGAGAGGAGAGAGAGAGAGAGAGAGAGAGAGAGAGAGGGAGAGAAGCAGGGGATATCAATTCACTCACGTTATTTAATCAAGAATTTCAGCATATAGATTTAATTCACATCCTCAGTTGAACAATTAGGGATAGGACAATGAACCCGGAAAACAAACCCGGAAAGTTTTCAAGTCTTTGAAATAAAGAAAAAAGAAACTGAGAGTTTCAAACTTTTAAATGGGTAAAAAAGGAACAAAAAGACATAGATAATGAAACCAGGAAAAAAACAGACTGTAAGTCAAAACATTTTGAAAAAGGGAAAACTAAAACCGAGAGTTCGGTAGTTTTTTAAAGAGTAATATCTTAAACGTTAAATAAAGTTAGAAAAACGTATTTGGCATCAGTGATGCTTCATATGAATGGTCGATTTGATAGCAAAAGGAAAGGATTCCAGACTAGTTTTATTAGTAAATAAATGGTAAGGATTTAAAGCTGAATCACAAAGCAATCTTATTGGAGTAAACAGTTTAATTAATCGAAAAGTGTTGACCATGTCATCATAATTGTAGCCTACATATACAGAAATTTATCTCAAAAAAAAAAAAAAATAGTAAATAAATTATAAGGATTTATAGCCGAATCACAAAGCAATCTCATTGCAGTAAACAGTTTAATTAATCGAAAAGTGTTGAACATGTCATCATAATTGTACATATACAGAAATTTATCTCAAAAAAAAAAAAAAAAAAAAAAAAAAAAAAAAACTTTATTAGTCTGGCCTTAAGGTTAACATATTCTAAAAAGTTTCGTTAGATAAGTAAATTGTGAATGGTGCATTAAATGACAGTCTTAGGAATGCTCTTGCATTCATTGATGCCTGGAATGAGAAACTTGGCAAGGATAACTGTAGGCCTATGGCACAGAGCTCTAAACTGGCACAACAACCCGAAACATGTTCCCCTTGAAGAGGAGGCAGGCTAAATGATCCACTTAATACCGTAAAAGATATCAAATTTCACTATCTGAAATGAAAAGTAATGAAAGCAGTTCACCCTTCCGTTAGTGAGGTCTAGGAATTGTTTTTAAGATTTAGTAATCAGCGTCTTTTCTTTCCTGTTTACAAACATAAAGTTATTTACCAGCTATCGTCGCAACTCTTATCTCTTTTCTTCCAATATTAAAAATCGAGTGTCCTTGACTACAGGCTATTAAAAGAACATCTTCAACATTCTGGTCATTACTTTATATTATTTTTCAATGTTATTTCATCTTTATAGGTATCACTACTGTTTAGAATAAAGTTATAACTGCATTTCAGTCGACGGGCAATGAAATTGAAATGATGAGCACATCATATATTGACGAACATTTCCTACATAAAAAGGATTAGCCACTGTCAAGATAAGTGGAATGAAATAAATGAATTTCAAATTCAGATTATGTAGCAAAATATCCTTCACAAGATGAGTCATTTTTCTTTAACAATCTATCCACTGGAGTTTGGAAGAAGTGTTCTTATGCTAAAAAAGAATGTTTTTAGAACTTTGTTATCAACTTTATATGCCTTCAATTCTAGCCGAGAGCTGTTTCATCCAGTAACTAATGACTTAAATCAGGGTATATCTATAAAAAAAAATATTATCCATATATAATGGCAATGCATTCATAGAAATGGCACGCGACATCAATGACCATTAACATTATAATACCAAATATTCATCAATCATTCATTCACTATATGCCTGCGCTTTTTTCCTTTCATCTCTTCATTCAGTTTTCTCTTTGTTATCAGAAAGTCGTTCTTTCTGTTACACAAATTGAGAAGATTTTGCCTTAGACCGCTCTGGCAAAGTGAAATAAAAGTCAATGAAAAAAAAAATCCACTTACTGTATATTTGATCAAACCTAATAGCCGATGAACAAAATCTGGTGTCAATTAAGGACAATTTTGACTCATAGGCCACAAAATCACATCAACGTTTTCGAGCTGTTGTGGATTATTATTATTATTATTATTATTATTATTACTAGCTAAGCTACGACCCTAGTTGGAAAAAGCAGGATGCTATAAGCCCAGGGGCCCCAACAGAGAAAATAGCCCAGTGAGGAAAGGAAATAAGGAAAAATAAAATATCTTAATAATAGTGACAACATTAAAATAAATATTTTCTAAATAAACTATGAAAACTTAACAAAACAAGAGGAAGAAAAATAAGATAGAATAGTGTGCCCGAGTGTACCCCCAAGACAGTGGAAGACCATGGTAGAGAGACTATGGCACTATCCAAGACCAGAGAACAGTGGTTTGATTTTGGAGTGTCCTTCTCCTAGAAGAGCTGCTCACCATAGCTAAAGAGTCTCTTCTGCCCTTACCAGAGGAAAGTAGCCACAGTGCAGTAACCCCTTGGGTGAAGAAGAATTGTTTGGTAATCTCAGTGTTGTCAGGTGTGAGGACAGAATAGAATCTGTAACGAATATGCCAGACTATTCGGTGTATGTGTAGGCAAACGACAAGTGAACCGTAACCAGAGAGAAGGGTCCAATGTAGTACTGTCTGGCCAGTCAAAGGACCCATAACTCTCTAGCGGTAACTAAACTAGCGTGATATTGGACATAAGAGTCCACAAACAAATAGAGATAGTAATGTAAGTAATAGAATAATGATTATAAGATGTATTTCCTCTATATTATGTATGGTCAGTCATTTCATTCAGTCAAGTTTCCTCTTTTCTGACATATTTCATGGGCTAATTACCTGTACGGAACTGTTATGGATTAATATGTATTCCTGCTTTTCAAGCTGTCTCTCATAAACAAAGACTTGAGGTTGACTCAATGTCAATAACAGTTATTACCCTCGACAAGAGCAATGTACAGATTCAAACAACCTTAGACACACTTCGAATCTACTTGAGAAATTGTGGCATTCGGGTGGGGGATTTTATGATGACGACTTTGCTCTAATTTTGTGATTGGGACGGGAAAGACGAAACTTTTGTTATAATCATTTAAAAACAAGTTCAAGGCTAACTCGAGTTATTTTGTTTGTAATACTGTAAACAATACCATATATCATAATGATTTTAATGTATGGTTTTGCTTTTATACAGTATCCACAAACTTAACCACTATAAGTATTCCACCTGCTTTAACTCTTTTTGGGGCAATATTGATATTAGTCCAAGAATAACGTAGTTATAATGTAGACTGCATTATAACTAGCTAATCTGTCTGATGGTCCGTTTACCCTAGATGAATTAGCTTTATCTCTGTCTCTTCTTGCTGGGACGACACCTGCACGTATCTTGCTCCCGTTTACTACCGTAGGCCCATTTTTTTTTTTTTTTTTTTTTTTTTTTTTTTTTTTTGTCGGGGTTGGTATAGGCCGTACGCGGTAGACGTGTCTGACGGAATAAACACATCGCCAGTCTTTCGTACCTACGTTTGTGTTTACGTTTAACGTACGGATTTTCCTGTTAGCGGCCGGTTTGACTTGTGAATAGGTGTACGTCACTGTGCGGTCGAACGTTGGAGACGACCAGTCATATACCACTGAGTTAAACATACAATGTGTACTGTTTTTAGCTGCTATAGTAGTAGGAAAAATTCTAATTGCCTTCTAAAGAAATATCTTGTCTCAATCCACAAGCTGTAATGATTATTGTAAACACCTTTGGCTAAATAATTTTCAGTTGTATATTTATTTAATGTTAAAATATAACTAAAACATTATCTTCTAAAACTTCATAATAAACAGCAAAGAATAAAGAATAAAATTCTCTCTCTCTCTCTCTCTCTCTCTCTCTCTCTCTCTCTCTCTCTCTCTCTCTCTCTCTCTCTCTCTCTCTCTCTCAGACAAATACACACATACACATAGAAGTAAAATTTACCTAAGAGAAAAAGGACTGAGCTATAATCTGTCTTTACTGGCAAAGACTTTATGCTTTCTGGTTATCTATCAAAAAACTTAATCTCTTCGCACTTGCGTGTCAAACCAACAAATGCCTATAATGAGGTGGAGGAAAAGGGCTGAACTACAGTATAATTTTTGTTACTGTTAGACTTTAAGGTTTTCTGATTATTTTTACTAAGAATTATAGAATTCCGTAAGATCTTTTTATGGCCGCTCCTTCTTTCAGAGAAATGCTAATCCAATCATTATTAACCTAGGTAAAAGAATAATCAGCCACGAAGGGCAGGGAAGCCATTCTGTACGATACAATACAATTTAATTACACAGGAGACGGCGATCCTTGACCAAATGCCAGTGTTTGGCCCAACCTTGGTTTTAATTTGAAGGAACTCTTGTGTATTGACTATTTCCGGAAATATACTTGAGACATTCTTAAGGTTTTTTTTTTTTATTATTGGCATTCTGTATGTTATTTTATTCTGATAGTTTAAGTATCAATACCTCTAATACGATATTGACTATTTTGTGTAATAAGTTTGAAATGTTTAATTTCTTATGGTGTTATTATTGATTTTGTTATGTATTTATTTTAACTCCTTAATATAATAATACATACAGGAGCACAAACAGACAGAGAAACCAAGTCGTTATAGGAGAATACACGATATTGTGACAAAAGTATAGGCCTACAACATACAAAACTAGATGCTTTGTCACTGAACTAGTGAACTGAATTATATTGAGGGCCTTTAAATACCACCTGGTCCGAAGTTCCAATATTTTCCGCTAAGATATCGATCAGAAATGTTGTCAGATGTACCCAGTCGAACTTACTAATTAAAGATTTACCCACCATAAACGTACCATGTTTGCCTGACCTACAAGCTATATACGTCTGACCTACATGCTAACGTCAGCAGGACGTCAAACCAACCAAATCTGTATACTCGCTCGTGTACGGGCTTGAGCCCCAACCGTGATTTGCATAAAAAAAAAAAAGAAAAAAAAATTTGGTGCCACACACCAGGCGTACCAACGTTCCCGGTTTTGCTTCGTAAGACCTAAAGTTTGACGAGCTTGGTTGCCAACTACCATTGAATCCTCTTACGGGAGAAAACGAGAGCAAGATTTGGAAATGTGTAATCATAGCATTATTAGTCTTCCTTTTACAGATTTTCTTCCTAGGAGTTATTAAAACACATTTCGCGCATGCGTTATAAAGTTAGTCACCAATGAAAAATGAGCCTGATTTGAACTTTGCTTTTTCAAAGGCTACATCAGCTGTAAAAGAATATGGTTCCCTCGCTTACCTGGTTTCACAGGGACCTCCTGGAGGGGGGGGGGGGTATTATAAGCCGAGACTTACTATACGATCCATCAAGGCGGTAAGACCCGCTTGACTTAGGCCTATCTGTACTTCCGTAACCGCAAAGTACAAAATCCCCTTGCTTCATCGGTCTTAAAACTGCACTTGTTTTCCTTATCGGCGAGAAAAAGAATTGAATTTGCCTTATTTCTTACAACGAATGTTTGTATGTGTTGGGAGACTTTTTTTTCTTTAATAAGCTACTCTAGTATTACTTAAGCAACGTCTTTAAAATATAATTTGGAAGCTTTTATACATATGATTTTAACTTTCAGTACAGAAAACAGCAACAAATAGTTTCAGAAATCCTTCGAGTTTTTTTTTTTTTTATTTCGGAAGAGTACAAAACTTGCTTTAATAACACACAAAACATCAAAAAAGAAATTAAAAGGTGAAGCGGCTAGTACCTATAATATATGAGCTTAAAGTAGACTAAACACGTTCTTCTAACAATTTTAAGAAATTCTTTATTGATATGTTAGAGACTTCTTAGGATTATGCGGAATGGTGGGCAATTCCATTAATGCATTGCCTACCCGAGCCGTGACGGCACCAAGGAAAGATTGGATCTCAGACTGTAATCAATCTTCGCGACGATTTTGGCCAAGAAGAGAGAAGGTAAAAGAGAGGACTCCACGCTGACGGTTTATGCCAAAAAACACAGATGATGATGAACATTCGAATCGATCAAATTTGCCGTCTTGATGCCAAGACTGTGCACAACAAATCAGACTAATTTGCATTCAATAAAAGCAGAAACAATGATGAAATAAATGTTATTACAAATAAGATACTGGTTTGTCATATGCCATATCGCACAATTCTCAGAATGAAAATCATTTGAGCAAGTGACTGCTGCTTTCATTATTCTCTACTCTTTCGAAATGTCTGTCCTTGACTCTTAGCCTTCCAAAATTATATCGCTTTTCGTTCCCTTCTACCATTAGATGTACTTTTTCAAAGAATTGTTCAAGATGCCAGAGAATTCTAAATAAATCAATCAAAGAATTGTATGACTAATTTAGCATCACCTCCGAAACAGAGTTAGAATTAATTACAATCCATCATGACGCTTTTCCTTTTCCCTCAATTAACGTAGATATCCCTACGATTTTAAGGTAAGGTTTTATCTTTCCTGGCTTGGAGGACTATCATTATAACGTATATAAAGATTTAGTATTAACACTGACGGAATGTGGAGGATATTCTTCATCTGGTTACGACCCAACAAAGTCGGCAAACTACTAAATACGTAATTCTTTGCTTAAATCAATTTGGATTTAATGGAAACTTGCTATCCAACCCCTCTTAGATGAATTCATCTCATTCAGCACTTGAATAAACCGGGACAATTAGATAGTGGGCCACTAAATCTTTAGCCCCGACATGTCTGAAATCCTTTTCTGGATGTTTAAAGTGTCTGTGAAGGAGCGGAGTTAGGAGGTGAATTACCTTACTCCTTGACTATACAAGTCTTCCACAAAAAGGCTTTCAGTACTTACATATTGCACAAGGGTGACCTGGAAGTGGTTGCAGTTACAGCTGGAAAATCGATACTGTAAACATATCACCTCAACGAACCTATTGTACCAAACGTGTGTCACACAATCATACATAGTAACAACATTTCTTTCTTTTTTTTTTTTTTGTACATAATATCCTTTGTATCTTCACTCTCCCATGCGCCGACAGGTGTTTGATTTCATTCACAGCCTTTCACATCCCTTGTGCAGTTCTACTGCATAGCTGCTGAAGACGAAGTTCATTTGGCACGGCATCTCTAAGGATGCTAAGGATTGGGTCCGCGCCTGCACTTCTAGCCAAACTTCCAAAGTACATCGACACATGGATTCAGGAGTGGGCACCTTTCCTCAACCTCAGCGTCGTTTCGCCCACATTCACGTCGACGTTGCAGGCCCCCTACCCACATCACAAGTACATCGTTACCTGTTTACCGTCATCGACACACTCGTTAGCCTGAAGCCATTCCCATGGAAACTGCAACATCCGCCTCATGTACATCTGCCTTACTCTCAGGATAGATTGCAAGATTTGGTATCCCTGAGCATATTACTTCTAACAGGGGTACCACTTTCCCCTCTCAATTGTGGACATCATTAGCGAATTTCCTCGGCATCACACTACATCAGACAACTGCCTACAACCCCGTTGCCAATGGAATAGTTGAACGTTTTCATCGCACCCTCAAAGCAGCTTTGATGTTCCGCTACAAGGATTCCAACTGGTTTACTCAGCTTCCCTGCGTCCTCCTGGGACTAAGGACCACTCCTAAAGACGCCCTCGGCATCTCTGCAGCTGAAATGGTGTATGGTGACCCGTTGGTCGTCCCTGCCAAATTTTTTCCTTCTGCAACTTCCTCCGACGATCTACAGCGCATACGTCACGTCGTGGGAAAATTTACTCCATGCCGCCAGACTTACAAGCCCCAAGCGAAGCATCACATACAGACAGACTTGCACTCTGCAACGCACGTCTTCCTACGCAACGATACTAGCAAGCCACCGCTAACGCCCCCTTACACAGGCCTTTTCCTTGTGATCCGACGCAGTCCGAAAGCATTCCTACTAAACATTCGTGGCAAAGAAGACTGGGTCTCCATTAATCGTCTAAAACCTGCTTATCTCCTGCCAGAAGACCCGCGTACAGTTTGCCTCTCTAGATCAAGGCACCCTATTTAACATGTATAGTATGTCATTTTTAGGGGGGAAGCCATGTACCAACCGTGTGTCACACTATCGTATATAGTAACGACATTTCTTTTTTTTTTTTGTACATAATATCCTTTGTATCTTTGCTCTTCCCTCGCACTGACAGGGACCTGAATAAACATGTCTGTTTTTCTCAACGTTAACTGTTAACAGAAACGGTTGTCAGTTGAACATGAAATTGCCTGTAATGTTTATATGTCCTTATTGCCTAGACTTGATGTATATATAAACTGATGTTCAGTAATAAAGTTACTCAGTTGCTTTCATCCTGCCTTCTTAGTCACAGCCTCTCTCGGCCCGTCACACTATCGTGATTTCTTGGATTTTCCAATTGATATGGAGTTCCTTGATATATTTGACTCTTTTTTACTGTTCTTTTCGTAATTGATTCTCTTATTTCTTCGAATTCCAGGAATTCCTTCGATTTCTTACATATTCTTTGAATCTCTTTTTCTGGTAATATCATCTACTTCTCGTTTGTAAGAAGAAAGTCTGTGAATTCCTCAATATCTTCATTGTATTTCAATGCTTCGTTGTATATGCATTAATTCCACTTCTTAATTTACCCGCCCAAGACCAAAGGTGACCTATAGGTAACTACAATACAAAGAAATCTCATCCTATACTATAAATCATATGTATTTTATCCTTATGTCCAAGAGATACTAGTGTCAGTGTATTACGATTAAGAGCTCTCCATAAAATATCTGTTATCCCTAAAATACAATGTCAAGAACATTAAGTTCTGTTATTGAAAGAGGGACAGAAACATATACCAACTGATAGAAATGCATCATTGAGGGAATCAGATGAAAGAGGAAGTTTAATCTTGACGAGCCTACGCTTATCATGACACAGCACAAAAAGAAAAATGTATTATTAATTTGAATATTACCACAATATAAAGAAACGTAAATATATTAGACATTTCGAGCAATCAAATGAGGTCTGGTTATTTGTGAGGTCTTAGAAAGCTTTGATTATACAAATGTGGAAGAAGTGAATTTGAATGAAACAACATTCACGCTGAACCTGAGGAAAAGTTTCTATCAAAGATCCCTTTCAGGAGGATTTCAGGAGATGCAAATGATCAATTGGTTTGTGTTCTCTTTCATCATCAGAGGTGCATTAACTATGGTTTTTCATTCGCTTTTGTTATTGTTTTTACCTCATTGTTTTTACCAGACAGGAATTTTTATCACAAATAACAAAAAATAGTCCCTTTTACTTTCTACCATTAACCTTTTCTAAATCATTAGGATGAGTAACTGTAAATGGACGAATTAACCAAGACAAATGTTTGCAAAGCACAACTTAATGATTTTCAAAACTAGGGAATGTCTTACCTTTCTTACTTTTAAGAGTTATTCTTTTTCAAAAGCCGTCTTTGTAAAATGTAAAAGATAAATAATTTTTCATTGCGAAAAAAAAAAAATCTTTAAGAGGGTAAGAGCCGATTTTTCAAATTTACTGTCGTACGGTTTCAAAATTTACAAAACTCAAAAACTCATTACTTTGATAAAAATAAAAAAATAAATATATATATATATATATATATATATATATATATATATATATATATATATATATATATATATATATATATCATGGTTCATTATAATGGCACGAAAATGAAAACTGAAAAAAAATAAAAAACGTTTTTTTCCTGGAATATGAAAACCCACTTATAATGACCCTTAGATTTGTAAATAAAGCCCTAAAAGCCCTTTTGTTATTATTTACGTCTTTTTGAACGCCCAGTGCTGCATAACTATTGAGTGATGAACAAAGATGAGTAATCAAATCCTGAAAAATAACAAATGTGATAAGAGAATGTAGATTTTTATAGTTAGCAAAAACTAAAAATAAGGCAATGATTTAAATCCAAGTAAAAAATACAACAACATAATATTCAAAACTAGTAGTATAGAAAAAAAGACTACTGTATAGCATGATCCAACACTTGACATTTTGTTTGAAGTAAAGATAAATCAATATGTGAAATGTCTCAAGAATAAATTAATCTTGAAGACAAACAACAAATGAGCCTAGCTATAGAATGCACATTTTCAACAAAATGTTTAATTTGCAGAAAAAAAAAAACTAATACTCACCAAAATCGGAAAATTCAGAACTTCTGAAATGAAAGAAAATAATTATTGTAATAAATTTTGATAAAATATAGTATTACCTCAATACTAATTGTTATATCTACCATTTAATATTCTCTCTCTCTCTCTCTCTCTCTCTCTCTCTCTCTCTCTCTCTCTCTCTCTCTCTCTCTCTCTCTCTCTCTCTCATCAGAAGCGAGTGATGCAAAAGACTTGTTTCCCGACGTGGGTCGATTCATCAACAGTGTAAGAAGAAGGCACAAGATCACAAGTATTGGGGGGGGGGGGGGGGGGTTGTTTACCAAGAACGATAAGATATGACCTCAACATGATCTAAGGTCAGTGTCTGATGATTCCTTTATCGCTTACATAACCCCAACAGACAAGCGATGAGGCTCCGGAGCAGTACCATTGAATGTGGCTAGAAATACAATCACTGATCTAATGATTGGTATTTTTTGAAATTGAAGGTTTAACTGGAGGACCTACGACGTCTTTAACAATCAGCAATGTACTTTACATTTTCGACTTTGTCGTAGTAATTATTCGTAATAAAATATTCAGGAAACTCAGGGGTAACTACAAGCTGTGGGGTCTTTGAAATTTTTCTATTCGTATGTGATCAACGTGAGCGCTTTTCTCACAATTCCTTTTTATCTTATTTTTCATTAAGGCTTCTAAGCCACTAAAAAGTTTGATATTAAAAACAGCATCCTCTTTCATTATTTCTTTTCATATTTGGTAACGTCCTATGGCAAGGAAGAAATGCGTCCCCACTCAATATAACATATTTTACTCTTTTTAAATGTTTTTATATGGATCTCCCAAAACGTATGCGTGATGTAAATGTTTGTAAAATGGCCCCTCCAATTGTCATAAAAATTCTATGGATATGAAAGTTCTTACCTTCGGTTGCATCAGTTTTCTCTCTCTCTCCACTTCATAAGGTATCGGGAAATCTCATCCCAACCTTGGTTCCCTTTGGGTATCATTCATTACAAACATATGACGTTTTTCACCATTGATGTCTTGAATGTAGAAATTCTACACCCAAAGCTTAAATAGACCACACAAACAGTAAGCATTAGCCAACAATATGTGTGTTGGAAATCCATTGGAATATACTTCACGACTCGTAGACCCTCTTGTTTAGCAATGCATATTAACACAGTTTGGGCAATGCAATTCTTCGTGGTCTTCTTGCATGGTATTATGTCAACTATAGCATCTTCTACAGTATCCTTTGCAGTAATCTGAGCTAATATTTTCTCATTGCCCGGTTTTAGGTTTGTAAATATGTCTACAGAAATGTTCTGACATCACTTCATCCACGCAAAGTAGGTTAAGTAGTCACTACCAATAGTACCTCTCAAGCCTCCAGACATCTACGGTGCAGTGCCTTCATCCTGGAATAATAGTATACGTCAAAAACAACGGACTAAAGTGCGCCCGCTGCAATTGAGCCTTAAAGGTTTAAAGGCCGTTCATGAATGACACAGTCAAAGACAGTGGCATTGCCCTATCAAGCTGGACAATGCCCTAGACTGACCATATATACATATGATCAGCGCCCAAGCTCCCTCTCTACCCAAGGAGGCCAGGCAATGGCTACTGATGACTCAACAGGTAGACCTATAGGCTCCTCCATACACCCCATTCTTAGCTCACAAAGATAGCAAGGTTGCAGCGACCAAAGGAACTAACGAGTTTGAGCGGAACTCGAACCCCAGTCTGGCGATCACCAGGCAATGATGTTACCAACCGGACACCACAACCTTAATGGCTTCGTTACTTGTCTCGCTTTTACCTAATTTTCGTAATTAGCAGATTCTGTAGGGGAAAACGTTTTTGGTATGATGAGGTTTTTAACCTCTATTGCAACATCATGTAATGAAACAGAACCCATCCAGCATACGCCAAAGGTTTCCTATATAAACTTACAATCAAATCTAGTATTCAGAGGTCGCATACTCAGCCCATTTGCCCGATCTCATAAATGTTTGATTTGCAAGATGGAAACCTCTAGTTCCTATAAATTAGAGAAAGATGTTTTAATGCCTCATTCAATAACTTTCACGAAAAATATATCCTCTTCTAAACCCAATGAACGGTTTACTACATCATTGCACTTTTTCTTTTGAAAAAGTTCCGACCCTTTTTTTATGCTGGTGTCATTCACACCATTCTTAAGTTTTGCCTCAATAAGCGTTTCCTTTCCATGTTTTCATACCGTGATTCCAACAGGCCTTCTGACGACAATGCTTTTGTTTCCAATGACCAGGTAAGTTACCCGCCACAAGGTTTTCAAAAATATCAAAAACCCAAAATATCTGCAATATCACCATCATGTTCGGGATCAAACACATAATGTGGCTTATCTTCACTGTCATTACTAGCACCATTAATATCCAGCAATGTTATATCAACGTGCAACGTATATCTCTTCATTAAAAGGTGTGAAATAGTACCAATACCAATTATTACAATTCTAATTATTCTCCATTACTTTGGTTTATTCACTACAAATTACGATCAAATGTTAACAAAATTATGGAATGATAACCTACAATGATTAATTTCATTAAAACTTAAATGACATAAATATGCAGTATTTAACGTTCATCATCAAAATGCGTCTCACTTTATATAAAAAAGAAATTAAGTTTATTACTTCCCAGGAAACATATAAACGTCAGGACGACTATGTTATCCTATCACAGTCTTCTTATTATTCCGTTTTTTAAAAAAAGAAAAGGTCCATAATACTTGGTTCCTAACTCGAGGCTGCAAGAAATGCTGCCGCATACCTCGTTCCTCTTCTGTTCCAGGGATGCTGTTCACCCACCTGGTAATGTTTGCAAACTCATTTTGAACCCGGAATCATTACCATGAAGACAAAGAGAGTTTCCAGATTCAAGAAAAAAAAATGAAACGTTAGAACATATTTCAAACAAATTTCGTTTTTATTCTTGTGACTATTATGATTCAACGTTTTAATATCGTACAAACAAAATAAAACTAAAACAAATTACATTAAAATTTATAGAATTATCGGTATCCTTTCACTTATTGAAATTTCTGGATTAAAACTGCCACAAGATATCATAAAACATGTATTTATAAAAATATATCTGCCGAATGTGATTGGGCTTAAAGCCAAAAGGAAATATCCAGAAACAGCCACAATCTTTTTTTTTTTTCTATAAAGTCCCTTTTTAATGTTTTTACACTTGGAATAGCTTTTCAATATGCACCCAAAATCTTCTTATAAAACTTTGAGTGCTTTATTACCTCTACTTATAGAGATATGTAGCTGAACAAATTAATGAACAATGAATCCTCTCCGTAATTACATATACCCCTAATATACTCCTGCCGTATCATCTTCCTTTTTATTTCTTTTTTTTTTTCAAATTTCTCGGAGTTTCTTCATTATCCTCAGAATAAAAAAAAAGGAAAATGTATGGGTTAAAATAAAAAAAATCACAGCTAGAGAGAGAGAGAGAGAGAGAGAGAGAGAGAGAGAGAGTCAGCGCTACATGTCATAAGGGGAGAAAGAACCGATTCAAGATCTGGCATTCATTGTTTTGCAAATGTGATAAAAAGACTTCACCTAGTCATACGAATCTAGGACGCTTACCCACACGGCAATTACCCCATTTGAAATTTGTTCCTTCCAATATAGTGATATTTTATGTTTCCGTTAATAATCGTTATGCTGATAACTAATCTAACATTGTTTAAAATTTTCTTTATGAGAGAAGAAACCAGAGAAGAATTGCCTGAATTTGCAATTAATTTTTGCTATATACTGGAAGAAAAAGCCAATCAACATAATTGTGGTAGTGTATTAGAAACGTCGCTTCTCCCATTCTGTGAGTAAGGAGTTCGAACCCCGCCCAGTCCCCGTTCTTCTAGCAGTGTCTTCTTTCCCAGCGTTATCCCTACATACAGGGGTTGGTTGCCTAATGCTCTAAACTGTTTTATCAATAATGGGCAGAGCAAAGTCGAAAAACAAGAGTTACCATGCAATATCACTCGAGATCAAAATCAACAATGATTAGGCTACAAGAAAGGCAGCAAGGGCTGAGAGGGTTAAAAAGTAAAAGAATAAACCTCAACATTCTGTTTTTGAGTATAAATTTAGAAGTTAACGGGTCCAACGGTACCAGGATGAGAAAAGAAATTAACCATGCAGTATAGGTAGGGCCAGATAAGTAAAATCGGCATAAATAAGTTTTATAAGAATGGAAAATTAACAAAGATTCTGAAGTGAAACATCTTTAAAAAGACGGAGTTGGCCGTGCAATGGCCAGCAAGTGAAGACAATCGAGAAAAAAAAAACACGCCTTGAATAGATAAAATGGAAATAAAGCTGCTATTAGATGACAAACTTATAAGTTTTCCTTGACATATTCTCCATATAATATTATGTACAGATCACACTTTGTTTGGAGTCACAGAGTTATAAAACAAAACAATCATGATCAAAACCATTTCAAAGTACAGTAGATTCATTATGTTGGCCATCATTGGATCTTCAAGGCTCCAAATCGATGTATTAGTTGAAATGAAAATTCAAAACGTCAAAGTATTTACAGTATGTGATAATCAAATCTCAGTCAAAAGAGGCAGACCATTTCAGATTAAACATGAAGCGCAAAACTGTCAGGACTAATGAGTAAGATAACTTCTGAAAAAGTATTTTTTTTTTTCGGTTCTCTGGGTAAATACTTCAGACAAGGTGAATTTCACGAGGCTGTCAAAGGTATAAAAACAAATCTTCCCATCGAGACGTCCTTTCCATAAATGTACAAATATGTAATCATCACATATCAATTATAGTTTTCAAATTAAACTCGCTGTTTATCACCTTCTGATCTAATTACCACCTTCTTTATGGCATTTAATTTTCCTTATTCAAAGCACAGGTAATATGGGACCATTTACTATTGTCAAAAGACATTTATAACAACCTAAAGCTGAATGTCAGATTGCGATCTAAATCAATGATTGATAAACTCATGTCCAAGTAACGATAAACATCCCTAACCACTTACTGAATAACATGTCATCTGTCTTCAGCGTACTTCCTTTTCATAATAATCTGGCCCTTGAACACATGATAATAATAATAACTATTATTATTATTATTATTATTATTATTATTATTATTATTATTATTATTATTTACTAATTATTAATTATTAATTATTAATTATCAATTATAATTATTAATTATTAATTATTAATTAATAATTAATAATCAATAATTAATGATTAATAATTATTAATCAATAATTAATAATTATTAATTATTAATTATTAATTATTAATTATCAATTATTCATTATTAATTATTATTATCAATATCATTATTATTATTATTATTATTATTATTATTATTATTATTATTATTATATACAAGAATCCAAATACACAATAACTGCCCTATATTATCTAGCACTCAGACTTTCCACCACTAAGACAAAAGGGCCCTCAACTTCTGACCTACAAAGGAAGAAACCTATCAATAGAAAATCAGATGACCTTTTTCAGAATTAGATTGGCTCTAAATAGTGCAGTGAGGGCAACGTCATTCTAGCAGTGGGCGGTCTTACTGAAAGGATCCCGTCAGCGGTCACTTCTTTAACAAGACACATTTCAGGTTTCCTGGACGGTCCAGGGAAGAGGATTGCGACGGAAAAAAATGAGGAAACTTTGGAGGAGAGAGAGAGAGAGAGAGAGAGAGAGAGAGAGAGAGAGAGAGAGAACATCAGGGAGGAAAAATAACTGTTCGGAATTTTTCCATCTCAAAGCTTGAGTATTAATAAAGGTTAGTGGAGATGGCTTATGAATTCCTTTAAGTTTAGAAGTTTAAGAGAGAGAGAGAGAGAGAGAGAGAGAGAGAGAGAGAGAGAGAGAGTTAGGAGTGGAGTTGGTCAAAGGAGCAATGATTATTTAGATTCATGAAAAAAAGACGAGTCAGTTCTCGAGAATCTTAACTTTCTAAAAAGAGATAAAAGTGATAATTTTCCCTCTTTTACTTCATACTATTTCGGAAAAGGAACGGATCACCACTTTCTTTACAATATATCGCAAGGATTTCGATGAATACTCAATGAAATTGCTAAAATCGTATATCAACATTAATGAGAGAGAGAGAGAGAGAGAGAGAGAGAGAGAGAGAGAGAGAGAGAATATGACCACAAAATTTAGTTTATAAAAGGTAAAAGCATCCTGTATACATTAATACTTACCACCGAAATATCCACAGGTATTGAGAAGTCACAAACAGCTCATTAGTGTCTGTCTACCAAACATTTAGACCGTAATTAGTGAAGTTGTGACAACATAATTCCGTACCTAATGAAGGTGTTATCTAAAATTATATGGTGTTTCAACACCATTAACATTAAATGCCAATTTACATTACTGAATGAAGAGAACGTCTTTGAAATAGAATAATAAAAATTTAATAAATAGATTGAATGCACTAAACCTGAATATTTGAACATTTTAATCAAATCCTGAAGAGTGTATAACTTATAACCAAAGTACCGATTTGTGTTAAGAGACCGGCTTTGGCGACTATCTGGGAAAAAAAAAAAATGTTACTAAGATAATTTTAGTGTCTGGAGGAGTTCTTAAGTAAGCTACTGATCACCAACTCAAGAAGACTTAAACATTGTTTAATAAGCAAAACAAACAAATAATTACTGATAAATAACACGTGATCATCAATTAACAATAAGAAAATAAGAAGAGAGCACGGCTGCATCAACCTCCATTTGGAAAGATTCTGTTTGACATCCCTATGCATGTTAATCTTGTTTAATTTCAGACCTTATTATCTGCCAGTTTACAGTATGTCAGCATTTGGTACACCAAGTCTAAACCTAAACAAATTCTTATCGTTGCCATACTTTGATACAATTTAGACACCTTCCATAATAATACTGAAATTGAGTGGCTAACTAACTGGACGTGGTTCAGCATCATATTCCCAATTAAATTGTTAGGTTCTCGGCCCATTTTCAAAGATCACTTTAGCATATTGGAACCACACTAACGTGTTTTCTTCATCAATAAAATCAAATCCTTATGTCTCTCTCTCTCTCTCTCTCTCTCTCTCTCTCTCTCTATATATATATATATGTATATCTATATGCTATATATATATATATATATATATGTATATATATATATATATATATACATATACATATCTATATATATATATATATATACTGTATATATATAAATCTATATAGTGTGTATATATATATATATATATGTATAGATATATATATATATGTATATATAAATCTATATACAGTATATATATATATAGATAGATAGATATATATATATATATATATATGTATGTATATATATGTATATATATATATATATATATATGTATGAATATATATACATATTCCTGTCTATTCCACAAGTGGTTTTGTTGAAGCGAAAAACTTGTGTGGTTAAAGATATCCCTGCATTATTTGGTACAGTACAGAGACATAAAAGCTAAATGCCATCTAAATTTCCCACAATTCTCCAAAGAAACTTTAAGTAGCTATTGTTAAATCGCCAAAAAATACAATGAGTAGCTATACACCTGAAAGGTGAAATTTTAAACTTGAAGTTCTAGATGTTCTCCAGGAAAATGGAATGAACTTCGTCTGAAGTCCAGTTTTCCATCGAATCAATCCAGCTTTTGCAAAAACGAATCTTCCGACAGTTTTGGGTAACATGTATTCCAAAAGGAGCTGCTAAGAAGAGAATAGGGAAGAATGAAAGGCAAGCTTTAATGAAGAACTAAATAACCAAAGGAGAATTGTTGTGCGAGTAAGGAGAAACGTGAACCTGATCAAATACAGATGAAATTGAAAGATTATTATCTAGCAGTAAAAACACTCTCGCGTAAATACGAATCCGCCTGTGAAATGCAATTCAGGTTTTAAAGTCTACTAATCATAGGCAAAGACAAGATACAGATCACAGATCATGGTTCTGTCCGACAATGTTCTTGATGCCAAACTTATATCAAACACATTTCATCAGCATCCAAACACCTCTACACCCAAGCCAATAAAGCAATAGGTGATGTTGAGTCCGCAGGCAGCCCTATAGAACCCCCGAAACACCCCACACCTATTTCACAAGATCGATAAATGTCGTGATCTTCTAATGCAAACCTAATCTTATAAAATGAAACAATCATTATTATAAGCAATGCAAATTCATTTAGAAAGCGAATCTACACTTTTACTATGCAAAACGGTACGCTTCCCTTACCAGAATGGAACAAAAGCGTTAGCATACGTAGAGTGCTAAATACCTTGAACCATAACCTGCAGTGCAGGTCGAACCGGATCGAACCCGGGATCTATTGATTACATGTCGCCGACAACACCAGCCAACTGCACCATGTGAATGAAATTTGTCCATGCAAATACCACTTCTTATATTCAAATGAACATTAAGATGTCTGGACTATAATCACTAATGTTAAGAATGAAAAAATAAATCACTGGTTTTCGCGATTGAGATTAACCTTTCCTTTGGTCTCATAAAATTAATTTTTATTGTTTTGCCAAAAGTGATACAATTCTATGTCCGAGAAACTATCTGCCATAAAGCTCGGCTAAATATTAATATCTTAATTGAAAAAGTAAAATAAACACTTGGTTACCTATTCCCGTTCTTCAACTTAGCTTACAAATTCTTGGATGCCTTTTGGTCTTCTACATAAAAGATGGTAAGCACAAATCCCAAAAATTTTGACAGCACTTGGTTGTCACTATAGAGTTCTTTCATATCTTTTATTCATTTTGGAAGTTGAGGGAAATATTATCCTATCTTTTCAAAACTATTATCTGAATGTCAGTTATGAATGTCAAGTAACCCATAAAATATAGATAATATGAAAAAGATGAAAGAGGTTTTATTAATAATTCCTAACTCCCCAGAAGAAAATGTGCATGTCAATTAATCTATCCAGCCTCATAGTGCATCCAAAAAAATACAAAGTAACAAAAACAAAAGTAAAATAACGACATACAGGTAACGTTTTTTTTATCAAATGTTAATACCAGAAAGTTACATCGATATAAGTCCATGGTTGTATAAAGTCATGAATTCTTTGCACAGTATAAAGTATATTCAAACCCAAATCTTACAAACAATTCCATGAAGGAAACTTCCTTGAAGAGTATGAATTTCTATAGCATTTAAAGACATGAGGAGCTATGGCTAATCGAAGCAATTAAGAAGAATGACAAACGACTGGGTGTCATTACAAAGCAAAGTTCAGTTATTAATCATAAGCGTTTGCTACATCAGGCCATATTGTATTATTCTAATACAGAAATCACAAATTAGTTGAAAACGAAAGTATAAGGGTAAGTTAATCCACCATTAACCCTCAAAAAGACTTTAATTGAAGATATTGCTTGGTACAAACTTAAAAAGTCTTATCTTTATGAATGATGGACTTTCATTTAGACCATATGAAACTGTGCTGAGGCCTTAGAGGTCCCTCAGAGCCCAGGTTTAAATGGCTGGGGTGAATCTTGCTTTTGCGTCATGGAGTCAAAGTCAAGAGGTTGGACAGCAAGTGGGAAGAAAGACATCTGGAACGGAGATAAAGTAGTACAAGTCTAAAAAGCAAATGCAACAAAGTGGCCGAAAAGACGCTGCCAAAACCCGACATGAGGGGAGGAGCCTAAAAGGCACGATCCCACAACTGGGGATTTAATAGTTACCTTAATGTATTTGTTTTTTGGTTGATTGGTAGACTTTTTTTCCAACCATGAAGGAACAACATCACATCACTGGCTGATGACTGTGAAAAACACTATTCAATTTAACTTCAAAAAGGCATAAAAAACTGAAATCCATTAGTCACTCAAATGGTTTACATAAAGTTCCACCATTCAGTGAATATTGTCATGTTAGTTACGGTTTTTGAAGGCCCAATGGTCTCATCAAGTAACTTTATTTTTCTGCAATATTTGCCAGGAAATATGATTCGTTGAGATTAAAGAACCTTGATTCACTGAGAATATATATATATATATATATATATATATATATATATATATATATATATATATATATATATATATATATATATATATATATATATATATATATATATATATATATATCATCACCATCATCAGCCGCAACTAGTCCACTGCAGGATTAAGGCCTTAGACCATGTCCTTCCATTCCAGCCTGTGTATGGTATTTCTACGTCAGTCTATACCCCAAAATTTTCTTAGCTGGTCAATCCGTCATCTTCTCTTCCTTCCGCTGATTCTTTTGCAATCTCTAGAGAGCCATTCCGTTATTCTTAATGCACTTCTATTATCTGTCAATCCCATGTCCATTTCTTTACCTTAAAATATCCGCTACTTTATTTTGCTCTCGTATCCATGTTGCTCTTTTTTCTGTCTCTTAATGTTACTCATATCATTATTCTTTCCATAGTTCTTTGAGTTGTAACTAGGTTATGTTCTTGGGCTTTAATAAGGCTATATGTTTCTGATGCAAAAGTTAATACTGGTAAGACCATTTGATTAAATACTCTTCATTTTAGAGACAGTAGCCCTTTACTTTTCATAATCTAATTTCGTTTATCAAAAGCTCTCCATCCCATGCTTATCCTTCCTTTAATTTTAGTATCATGTCTTGGGGAAACATTAACTGGCTGTCCTAAGCACATATATTCATTACCAATCTCTAAAGATAATCCAAAACCCTTACTAGTTGTGTCTTTGCATTTTCATTAAACATTATTTTACATTTACTCATATCAATTTTCAATCCTACATTTCTACTTTCTCTATTCAAATCTTATAACATCTTTTGGAATTTCTCTCATCCTCAAATTTTAAGTTGTTAATGTACGTCTCATTAATATTAATAACTATATTTTCCCAATCTAAATTCTTAAAAACTTCTCCTAGGCACGCTGTAAATAATTAAGGAGAGATGGGGCCTCTCTGTCAATCGATATTTTCTCGCTATCTTAAAGTAGTTTTAGGATTGCCTTACTTCCTATAGATATCTCCAAGTGTTCTTACATAAAATTCGTCAATTCCTTGTCTTTAAAGGGATTCCACTACTACTAAAGTTTTGACAGAAAAAAAAGCTTTCTCATAGTCTATAAATGCCATACATAGTGTTTTGTCATATTCCATTGTTTTTTTTCATTAGCTGGTTAATTACTTGGATATGATCAGTTGTTGAATAGCCACTTCCAAATCCCGTTTGCTCTTTTGGTTGATTAAAGTCTAACCGTCTTTGTATTCGGCCTAATATGATCTTCGTAAATATTTCATATATTAAGGAGAGTAAACTTATTGGTCGATTAATGTTCAGGTCTTTTATGTCTCCCTTTTCCTGAATTAGCATAATACTAAAAAAATTTCAAGTTGTAGGCATAGAGTATTGTTGCACATAATTTTGTATAAAGTTCAGCCAGTTTTACTGATATGAAATTTCCTCCATCTATTTCAAATCAATTGTTAAGCCATCTTCTCCTACTGCTTTGCCTGTTTTCATGCCTTTTAATGCTTTCTTTTCTTTTCCTTCTGTTATGTTTGGTATCGGCTCCGGTGTTTCATTATTACTTCTGGCAAAGCTATTTCTTATATCACTATTGTATAACATTGTATAGAAATCTGCATTTTTATCATTTCATCTCTTTTTTTTTAATATTTCCATCTTCATTCTTTAAGGCAAACATCTGTTGGCGCCCTGTTCTTTTCTTTTATTTAATGCTTATCCATTTTTTTAGTTTCCTCATTTTTAGTCTGATTGTGTTTACGAATGTATTGGGTTCTTAGTTTTATTATTTTTGACATTTCTGTTAATTGTATTTCATCTCTACTGGATTTTGCTCACAATTCTAATCTTTTCTTTATTATGTTTTTGATCTTTCTTGATAGTTTTCCTTGATCATGTTTAGGAACTTTTCCATCTATTTCTTGTGCAGATCTTAATACAATTTTTGTAGAATTACTCTTTATTTCTCCTTTACTAGCTTCAATTTCATTATGTAGCCGGGAGTACCTATTTTATACTGATAAACTGAACTCATCAGAATTTTTTTTTATTACAGGAGTTTACCTTTTTCTTAAGATTAGTTTTCTTCTTACTTTCCTAAGATCAACACAAATTGTTCTTCTTACTATTCATAACTCTCCGTTGCCATTCCACTGCAGGACAAAGACCTCAGACATGTCCTTCCACTCCCGTCTGTTTATAGTCTTTCCGTACCAGTCTACACTCAAAAATTTTCATAGCTCGTTAATCCATCGTCTTCACTTCCTTCCCCTACTTCGTCTGCAATTTACAAGGACCCATTCTGTTATTGATTTTATCCATCTATTATCTGTCATTCTCATTATATATCCTGACCACGTCCATTTCTTTTTTCTCACTTGTTGTTTTAATATGCTCTACTTTAGTTTACTCTTACATCCATGCTGCTCTTTTCTTGTCTCTTAATTTTATTCTCATCATTACTCTTCTGTAGCTCTTTGAGTTGTAACTAGTTCATGTTCTAAGGCTTCAATTTTATGATGCTTAAGTTATTATTGGCAGGACAATCTAACTAAATACTTCTCACTTTAGAGAAAGTGGCATTTTACTTTTCGTAATCTTATTTTGTTTACCAAAATCGCTTCAATCTATACTTATCATTCTTTTAATTCCGGTCTGATGTCGTGGGAAAACATTTAATAACTATCATAATTACTTGTATTCATAAACAATGTCGAGAGATTTGCTCAAAACCCTTATTTGTTGTCTCTGCATTTTCATTGAACATTATCTCATATTTAATCGTATTCATTTCGAGTCCGACACTTCTGCTTTCTCTTTTCAAAACCTCTTACATCTTTTGCAATTCCTTCCATGATTCACTAAACAGAACTATGTCACCTGCAATTCTCAATTTGCTACGGTATTCCCAATGATGTTAATTTCTACAGATTCTCAATACACACACACACACACACACACACACACACACATATATATATATATATATATATATATATATATATATATATATATATATATACATATATATGTATGTGTATATATAAACTGTATATATATATATATATATATATATATATGTGTGTGTGTGTGCGTATGTTTGTCTGTGTGGTTGTATGTATACACACATACACACACAAACACGCACACACACACATATATATATATATATATATATATATATATATATATATATATATATACATATATATATATATAAATATATATATATATATGTATATATATATATATATATATATATATATCGTGCAGTCTATATACTTTTTTGCGATGGAAAAACATTTTAATAATTTTCTTTTACTTAAGCTTGTAATCCTTGTATCGAGGATTTTTTCCTAAGCCTCTTTTAAATTTAGTTTTACACTAACATATTCTTTACTAACTAGAAAACAAAAGAAACAGGTTTGTGTTGATTTCATTGACCTTTTCATCTACTGTATTCTTGACTACCGAGTCTACTGCAAATTCCTACTAATGCATAAGTAATTTCTGTTGGAGTGAAGAATCGTGATAACGACATTCTTTCAACACAACACCTTCTACTCCAAACTCGTCTACAAACAGTATTTTTAATAATATTACATATCAAAAAGAAGGGTACGGAGACTTGCGATCAGATAAAGTATGCTCAGGTGAATATCATCAAATACCATTTCTTTTTAAAACTGGAGAGTTGATGAATACCAAGATACGTACGTGTAGGGTTCATTGGCCGAGGGAAAAGTTGTCATGTTTATTGGTCAGTTTAAAAATTAAAATTTTCCTGATGAAACTTGGTCACTGAAGGCAGTACCGAGAGTGACTGATGCAAATTAATTGTTCAAAACTGCTCTTTTTCTCCTTATGTTTCTATATCCCAGAAGATATGAAAGAATGAGATTATTTCTCTGTGATTGTGGCATAAGATATTTATAATTCTAACAATACATTGAATTCATATCTTATAATTAACTGTATACCTAGTACTGTGTATTAAACGATACAGTCTTGTCATACCTGACTGCAGAGGATGGTCAGAATTATGAAATATCTTATACAACATGCACAAAAAACTAACTACATCGTTTCATATCTTCTGGGTTATAAAAGCAGAAGAAGAAGCACATCTGAACAATTTGCTTATATCAATAACTCTCTACGGGAATTCACCTTGAACTAAATGTCGATTCTCAGATGGCAAGACTTTATATATTCATCATTAATCCAATTAAAGGCGTTTCAGTCTCACGAGGGAATGAAAACTTCCGAGTTATATTAAAAACCCAATATACTTTCATTGCATGTATATTTGTAAGAGAGAGAGAGAGAGAGAGAGAGAGAGAGAGAGAGAGAGAGAGAGAGAGAGAGAGAGAGATTTAATATGAAAACCTGATTAAATGGTAATCCTTTACTTAGAATTCTCAAATGTACAGTTGGACACGGGAATTCCTGTCACACCTCGCTCTGAGGAAACGAACCCCGTCACATCCTTTTTGTACAGCGAGTTAATGAATGAGCCAACTTCTTCCCCCCCCCCCCCCTTTGGCTTCTCTCCCTGCACTATCTGTTTGGTTGCTCGCAGAGTCGGTGTGACAGGGTACACTTCATCAAAGCAGGTGTGCCTGGAATTTCTATGCAACTATACCTGTAAAAAAATGTGTTGAATAGCTCATCCACTGATTACTCAAGAGTCTTTAATACTTTACCAATATTTCAAACAAATATCAATTGTCTTTATAACACCTCATAGGAATTCCAACTCACTGATTCTGATATCATATCAAGAAATCAAATCCTTGGGCTTCACTATCATAATAAAGGAAATCGTAGTTTCTTAACCAAAAAATTAACTTTTAACGTTAATTTCCTATTTCATTTCTAAAAACTTATGCAGTCAATTGTTTTACAAAAAATAATCTTGAGTTCAGCCATTATCTTACTCAAAGGAAATCTCACAACAAGTAATGAAAAGGGAAGCAAAATCCAAAATCAACATAAATTATCCACACACGCACAAATATTTACAGTGGGATTAGATATGAAGTGAAGATATAATAGCAAAGAGCAAGGTCAATGACAAAATGAGACAGTACTTTCAGAATGATGAGGACACACAGAACTAGTATGAAATTGATGATGGCGATGTTATGTAAAGATTTCTCGGTTCCATAAATGAATTAACTTAATTTTGTCATGAGGAACACGTTGGTTCTTAATGGACACTTGAACTTAGTATTACTTTTATGTCTAATCATTTGTAAAACATTCAATAAAACAGTCAGTTGCGGGGTATACCAATTTTGGAAACCGTTTAATACCACCCTACCACAACTATTGTTATCGGTTGGTCACGTGCGTCTGGATCCCCAGTCTTAAAGGTATGTCACCTAAACAGGTATAACTACCTCCAGACTCTTGATTATAATTTGATCAACGCTTTCAAGAGGGATTAACACGATTCTATCGCTAGAGACATTCTCGTAATTGGGGACATCATGCAATATAAGGGGATCATAGTTTGTTTTAACTCAAAGTCGCAGAAAGTCTGAGGTTAGGATCGGATGGGTTAAAGAGGTAACGAGCAAAACAGGTCGCCCGCTTACTCGACGTGTAGAAGCGACGAAAAAAAATTGTGAATGAACGAACGAATAGGAGAAGAAGAAAATGCTAAGAAAAAATTCAACTCTGCCACAATACCTACTGGGACCGACCGAACAGACGGTTTTCATTTCATTTATAGTTTTGCTTAGAAAATAGTCTATTCTTCTCTGTCTCTTTACAATAAAAATCCATATATGGATTACTTAATAACTATTCAAAAAGCTCCCACAAATTTAATTCATTACTACTTGTATATATCGTCGATTATTTCACGGAGTAATGTTAATAACAGATATTCAGTTATTTAAGTATTTCCTCTCGTAAATGACACTAAATTATAAATTTGTATTTAATACAGTTCTCTCTCTCTCTCTCTCTCTCTCTCTCTCTCTCTCTCTCTCTCTCTCTCTCTCTCTCTCATATAGACACACAAATACAGATCCATAAACACATATTAATTCTAATCTTCATTGACATTATAACTACTAATCTTATAATCGGTTAAACCTTCATCTAAACAATCGAGTCCTCCATTAAAACTTCACATGTCCGGCTCAAAGGATTACAGTTTAATCATAGCAAGTCTTCACTTTATGAACATGGTTAAAGCTTTTTCAGGAATCTGATTGATGGATTACCTCGGAAAGAGGGGATTATTCTGAGGATTTTTTCCGCCTTATTTTGTTACGGAAGATTTTCCCGGATTTACCCGGTATTCTGGAGGTAATGGGATTTTTTACTCGTGATATGTATGATTAAAATATTAATATTTGGCTCTCTCGGAGTTTTTTTATGTTATCCTTATCATTACATGTTGCGGATTCAGACGGATTCACTCATTTCTATAAAGCTGTCGACATCCCTGCTGATTCTCTTATATGCACTGTATACATATCCATACTTTTATATATATATATATATATATATATATATATATATATATATAAATATATATATACATATATATATACAATAATAATAATAATAATAATAATAATAATAATAATAATAATAATAATAATAATAATAACAAGTGAGCAAGTCCTGAACGCGGACATGGTCCTCGTAGAGGACATACCTCCGCCAAGGTGACCTAGAGCGCCATATGTCCTAGAATCATGAATTGATGTGACTTCGACTTTCAAGTAACGTTTGACCTTTAATTTAGCTTAACCATTCAATGGCCTTGGCAGTTACCTGACACTGAGGTTGAAGGACTTTTGACCTTCAAGTGATCTTTGTTCATTTGCCACTGATACTTAATATGACATTGATATAATGCACCAATATGACCTTGACCTTTGACCTTTATAAATTTGAACATCACCCATGGGTTGCGCCTGGACTAGGACTTCCCTGTTGGCTTATGCAAAAGTCAGTGCTTTATTTCTGTCTCTTGATATGGCCACTTATGTCATAGTGACACCAGTGACCCCTGTGACCTTGACCTTGGGGTGACCTTGACCAAAATTTAATCAGTTCTTCCATACACATTGGGGAACTACTTGGCCAAGTTTGAAGTGATTCCGTGTAGAAATGTGGCCTCTACGTTGTCCACAGACAGACAGACAAACAGAGAAACAAACAAACAAACAAACAAACAAACAAACCGAACCGAAAACATAACCTCCGCCGCTTGGCGGAGGTAATAAAAGAGCATACTGTATACGTAAAAAAGAAATGGCATAGGAAGGACATTTTACGAGAATGACAGCAAGAATAAATTACGGCTAATGCTGATGTATCATCATCAGCCGTAACTAGTCAACTGCAGGACAAATGCCTCAGACATGTCCCTCCACTACTGTTAGGTTTGGTCTTTCTATGCCAGTCCATACCCGAAAATTTACTTAACTCGTCAGTCCATAGTCTTCTCATCCTTCCCCTGCTTCATTTACAATCTCTATGGAAAAATTTTGTTATTCTTAATGTCCATTTATTATCTGTTATTCTTATGTAATTCCTCTCCATGTCCATTTCTTTTTCTTACATGTTGTTACAATATCCTTCTTTAGTTTGCTCTCATATCCATGTTCGCCTTTTTCTTTCTCTTGGTGTTATTCCCATCATTACTCTTTCAATAGCTCTCATAGCTGTAACTAACATGTTCTAAAGCTTTAGTATAGCTCATAATTTCTGATGCCTAAGTTAAAACTAGTAGGACCATCTCATTAAATATTGTTCTTTTTAGAGAAAGGGTAATTTTATTTTCATAATCTCATTTTGTTTTCCAAAAGCTCTCCACACCATGCTTATACTTCTTTTAATATCGGTCTCGTGTCCTGGGGAAACACTTACTATCTGTACTAAGTACGTATGTTCATTAAAAATTTTAAAGGTTCGTCCATAACTCTTATTTCTTGTCTCTGGATTTTCATTGAACATTACCTTAGTTTCACTTATATTAATTTTCATCTTCATCTCTACTTCCTCTATTCAAATCTTCTAACATTTTTTGCAATTCCTCCCATGATTCACTAAACACATCTATGTCATCTGCAAATCTTAAGTTGTTAAGGTATTCCCATTAATATAAATTCTTACATTTTCCCAAAATAATTATCAAAAACTTCTTCTAGGAATTTTGTGAATAATCTAGTAGAGATGGGGTCTCGAATTGGGATATCTGATCATAATGATTTCATTAGAGGTGAAGACTGAGCAGTCTGTCCCAGATGTGTCATACTTTTGTAAGATTTATATAGAATCTCAAGCAGACTGCAATGGAATATTGAGTGATATTTTGGGGCTTGAATTGGTCACAATTGTAGAGGAGTTGATCCTGCTGTTCCTCTGAATGAATATCTAGTCAACATAATTGATAGATGTATCCCTTCTTGTGTGCTAAGGTAACAAGCGAAAGACAACCCTGGTTCAATGATAATTGTAAACGTGCTTATTTGGAGAAGCAGGAGGCTTATCCTCTTTGGAAGGATAACAGATCAGATTTGACTTGGAATAACTAAACTCAGCCTAGAACTTTTACTCAGAGAGTATTTGCTTCAACTAAAAAGGAATACAATTTAACCATAAAAGAAACCCCTTGGGATATAACCCAGGAACATAAGTGGTCTGTGACCCTTAAATCTGCGCTCTTTGGTGTAGATGCACCAGTTCCTCCTTTACTTAACCAGATGGCTCTGTCACTCACTTTCCAAAGGAAAAGGCAATCCTTTTGGCTGATGAGTTTGACAGTAAGCAAAGTAATGAGAAACTTGATCTTCCTCATCCCTGTTTTCCAGAGGCTAAAGTAACTAGTCTAGCTTTCCGATCTCGTGAAATTAAAGTTCTCTTGGTGGACCTTGATGCTTATGGAGGGCTAAACCTAAATGGTATATTTGCTTTGAGTGAGAGATGTAAATGAAATAGATGTTGTACAACTCCTACTTATATGTACCTAAAATACTTAAAGTGATTGTCAACAGTCTAGTGGTTATAGTGGAACATTTTGTGTTGACTCTGCATTATATAGATTTCTGTCTTCATATTTTTTTATAAAAACTACAGATTTCTTAGCTCCAAAGTTATCTGTTATTGTAGGCAAGTTAGCAATAAGACTAGCTTTTAGCACTTGTTGGAGAATTGGTAATGTTACTCAACTATGTAAATGTGTTTGTGGTACCTAAAGTTCAACTTATTACCACCCAATTTCCATAACTCCTATATTATCTAAAGTTTGAACGTCTTTTAGCAAAACGTCTAAATAGGTTTGCCAAAGGTAATCATTTGTTCCCTACTTTGCAATTTGGCTTTCGTAATGGCTTTGGAGTATATTCTACCCTTCTTACAATCTTCAATGCTATACAGAAATCCCTTGATTATGGTCAGAAAGTTCGTATATTTGGCCTTGATTTTAATACTGACTTGACCATGTTAATCACGAGGCCCTTGTTTTGAAACTCAAACAGTTGGACTGGGAGGGTCTTTTCTCAACATCATTATTGAATTTTCAAGTAATAGATCGCAAAGAGTTGTTGGTGATGGGCAACATAGTGAGCATAAGAATTTGATATCTGGTGTTCCTCAGGTTAGTGTTATTGGCCCATGACTATATATGCATGACATGTGGTTTAGCCTAGAAAACAAGCTTGTTGCATATGCAGATGATGCTACTCTCTTTGCATCAATGCCATCTCCTAAATGTAGATCTGGGGTTGCTAAACCCCATAATAGAGATCTAGCTAAAATTAGTGCATGGTGCAAATTATGGGGCATGAAGTTGAATCCTAAGAAAACTCAAAATATGATTTTAAGTAGGTCCAAGACAGTTGTTCTTCAACATCAGGATCTTATTATTGATAATGATTCTTTAAATCTGTATGATTCTTTTAAAATTTTATGTGTGATTCTCGATTGTAAATTTACTTTAGCGAAACACATTTGGTCTGTTTCTTTTTCAATTGAAAAAATTGGCTTACTGAGAAAGTCTCAAGATTTTCGGTGATCAATCTATTCTGAAGAAGTGTTTTATTTCTTTCATTCTACCTTGTTTCGAATATTGTTTTTCTGTCTGGTCTTCAGCGGCTGAATCTCATTTTAACTTGTTGGACTAGAATTTGTGGTTTAATAAATTTCATATTCCTGATCTATATATTTAATCTCTGGCACTGAGATTTTCTTCATCCGATCTTCCCAGACTGCACCATCCTGCATGCAGTACTGGGTATGTAGTTAATTTTAACACTCATACCTTCTCCATCATAAGGCTCATTTTACCCTATGATGGAGAAGGTATAACTGTTAGAATTACAGAGAGTTAAGAAAAATATCAATGCTGAGATCTGGATGTTGAGGAGCCACTGTCCTCGACCTGCTTACAATCATAATTTGATTTTAGTTAGGGTTTAAATTCATTCTCCATGATTTGCACTATCAATAATTTAAGCTAGATCTCTATTAAGGGATTCAACAATCCAAGATCTGTTCCCCATATCTACATCCCGGAGATGGAACTGATGTAGAGAGTAGCATATGCAATGAGATTGTTTTCTAGGCCAAACCACATATCATGTGTATATCGTATGGAAAGTAATGGGCCAAGAACATTTACCTGTTCAGTATGAAAAGTTTAGAAGTGCTAAAATAAATTACACTATTATTGAAAAAGATTGTTATTTTGTTACAGAGTTGAACCATCGTCCATTGAAGCCTCTTCTAATCATTTCAATTGTCCACTGATGTACTGAGTAAAATGCCTGTTGCAGTTTATGTAATTCAGAGAAATATGAGTAGATTTTCTTAACATATTGTAATTGTATTAAGACCATATATTTATGATAGTACTTATCTTTCATTGCGTATTTTAAGTGTTCATTAAACTTTTTTTCTGCATAAATTTGTACTGTTTTTTTTTCATCTTATGCAAGAAATTTTGTCATTTCCTAAATCATCTGGGAGGTATTGTCATATACTGATACCTAGGCGAGTTAACAACCTTGTTCGTTTGTGGTAATTTTGAAATACTGTTAGGTAACTGAAATGTTGGGCATTAGGTCATAAGCTTCATAGCAGAACTATAAGTGAATACAAATAGAAGTGGACAGAGCTACCTGAAAGGTGATGATTATTGATTGACGAATGGGTCTGCCATGGCGTGAGGATTGGACTGTAGGATCCACCATATACTTGTGCCACTGTGAGCGTGTTAAACATTGAATCCCCAAGGGTTATTGAATGAATAGGATGTGCCATAGGGTGCAAGATGGAGTAGTGAGGCTTCATTGATTAATTAAGTCCTCCTTAAGGAAACCTTGTAGGGTCAATTCTCGTGGACGGTGACTACCACTATTTTGTGGAGAGAAATAAGACGCATTCACCATCTTAGTCAACATATATTACTTTATCTACTTAGTTTTTCATTTACCATCACTACCTTAATCGTGATGACTTTCTCTTCTTTCTTCTATTATTAACATTTTGAAGCTATTTTACCAGATTACGCAGTTTCGTTTCTCTGTTCTCAATCAGCAGTGTCAGTTACATCAACCATTCTATAAATTTCACACATTTCAGTTACTCTGCAACTTTTCTGCCTATTTAATACTTTCAAATGGCTGTTTCCATGTGTCTTCTTTACATAAAAATTAATACAGATGGAGTCATTATATAATAATAATAATAATAATAATAATAATAATAATAATATCCCAGACGTGCTTCTTCTTCCTAATAATTACTTTATTACCGCTATACACGGAAAAAGAGCCAAATATTTTATCGAACTATTGTATTTATCTTGTGGTGGGGCATTAAGATTTCAAAAGTAAATTTTGTCCTTTTTTACTCTCAGTATATGATCTTATATTTTAGCTAGGGCATGTTTACTGAGGATCTGTTGAGCATATCATTGTTACTAGTGCAACGACTTCATTAACCTAATCCATGAATAGCACGTGACTCTCTCTCTCTCTCTCTCTCTCTCTCTCTCTCTCTCTTGCTTAAACTAAAACAGTTCCTTTGATCTCAATAACATTAAATTTTCATATTAACATCACAGGAATCGGGTATAAAGAGAATGAAATAACAAGGGAGAAAGACTATTGCAAAAGATGAAATACTGAAACCCTTTTCGATATCAGAAATTCTAAAAGGAGAATTTAAGATCCTGCTTTCATATCTAAAGAAGTCTGACTTTATCCACACATAAAGAATAGAAAACTAGAACACGATATGAAATCATCGATCAATGAGTATCCCAAACGGAAAGTGATTGCCAACAAATATAAAAGTTAGTGTTCATTCTCTTTTAATTCTAAATAGACTGTATTTAGAGCATCCGTGGATCTAATAGAATATTCCAAATAAAAGTGCATTGTTATGTCCTAATTAAAAGTGTTATCTGTTAATTAAAGATGATAGCTCGCGTGGCATTGGACCCGACATTGAAAATTTGCTTTTAATATACTTAAAGTTTACAAACGTAAATGATATAACAAAAATTTCACTTGACCCTTTGCCTATCACATCTGACCTAAATCCAGGGTATTCCTTATTGGCCATCATTAGGATAAACAGTTATTTTTCTGTTATAATTATTCACCGTTTGAACAGCAAGAAGAAATAAAGGAAGAGGTACTGCAAGCAAAGTAAAAGACTAAAAAGTGGATACACTTGGGAAGATCAGAAGGATGTACATAAGACCCATTAGTAATACATACATAACACGGTGTGAATTGTACTGACGGTACAATGTATTCATGTAACGATGCTTATTGTGTCTTTCTTTATCTTAGAAAATATTCTATTTATCAAGTTAAGATATGTCAGTATGTATGTAGATTTTTTCACCATTAAAAATGACAAATTACCTTCCCTAAAGGTAAAATTTTAACAGTTATGTATCCCAGTTGCTCTTTGTAATTAAACAAAGAAAAACAATAGACATTTTTGCGCCCTGACCAAATAAACATTTTGATATCTTCTAGTTCCAATGAATTCACTATTAAATGGTGCAACTCTTGTCTTCACTTTGAAATTGAATATTATTGTTTTCTTTTTGAATTTCAGTATTATTGGTTTAATTTTGAATCTTAATATCAATGCTTTTATTTGAAATTTTAATATTTTTGATACATTCTGATATGCTGAAAAATATGGAAGTCAAAATAAGAAAAAATTCGTTAGTCAAAAAATAATATACATATTTTTTTTTTACATTGCCACCGATAAATATTTCAAAAAATATGTTTTATTTTCTAAACGTAAACCTGCAATGATCAACATTTCTGCTTATTGTTATTCGTGCAAGCGTCTGCATGGAAATGCAAATGCAAACATATAGGAATTTTTTCTTGTTATTATTTGTATGATAATGATTGCGCTTTCATTTCAATCCTCAGTAATTCCTCTTTTTTGTTGGATGATAAATTAGCAAAATATTAAAATGCAAATTCATAATGACTTATTGAAGTTTTAAAGACAATAATTTCTATATTTATGCCTGGGACAATAATAAAGAATAAAATGGGGTAAATAACATACATACATACATATATATATATATATATATATATATATATATATATATATATATATATATATAAATATATATATATAGATAGATAGATAGATATATATAGATATAAAGATAGATAGATAGATAGACAAATAAATAGATACAAATTAGTTCCTTTACTTATAATAGCTATAGCAGAGTAAAGCTCAAGGAAAAACAAGGCAAACTATTATGCAAGAACAGTCGACAAATAAATTCACAAAGAGAGAGAGAGAGAGAGAGAGAGAGAGAGAGAGAGAGAGAGAGAGAGAGAGATTCATTCTATATAAATTACTTATTTAATATATGATTTTACGAGTACACATACTCATACCTTTCAAAACCTTGCAATTGGAAGCTGAGGGATGAGGAGAGAATGCGGGCAGTTGTGCCTTTACCCTAAAAACCTTAGTTGCAGTGTTGTGGTATCTGTGGCACATTTTACTTGAAACAGCTCTGTACCATATAAAAGGGCACCAAAATCTCATACGCAGTTTTTCGGGCATGTGTTCCACTGGGTGAAAGGTATTGCGATGGTTGAAGAACCTTGGTTCCTTGCCTGGATCGTAGGCTCTTCTTTGGCCTCTTCTTAACGACAGACAAAGTCTTTAGGTGCGAGAAGAAACTCGCACATAGACGATGGTAGAAAATGGTGATTTTAGTTTTTTTTTTTTTTTTTTTTTTTTCCTGTCACCACAGTGTAATATGGTTTACCTTACACATTCCTGCAGTTCTAAGACCAAAGTACGCATGTATAAAGTTAGTCCTGAATTGTAATTTCGTTTGGAAAAAAATGTTCGTAAGCCAAATTTAGCGGTATTAGGACAGTGGCGAAGGTCAGAGTGTCGAAAGATAGAGTGTCGAAGGACAGAATGTCAAATGGACTGACGAAGTGTCGAAAGGATAATTTGTCGAATTGACAGGGTGTTGAACAAACAATGTGTCAAAATGACAAAGACGAAGAAAGAGCAGGAGAAAGAGATAGTGTGAGATAGAGATTAAAGTGTCCAATCGTCTAATGACTTAAAAATAGTTCTTAAATTAATCAGTAAACGTTATCAAATAAACTAGTTAACGTTCTAGTTAGCTAGATAGTATCTAGAAGAGTTATCGACTTATTAAGTATCTATAGTTAACTATATAAGAATTCAAAACTAAATTAGTTGTTTTGAAATCACCTATTTCAAAAATGTATACCACCTTTAAACAAAAGTAAGAAAAAAAATATATTTCAATAAATATAAAATATTACTGTTTTAAAAAATTGGTAGTATAACAACTAAAGTTACTGCATTAATATGTACTTAATAGATTACTTTACATGGCCTTCAAACAAAAGTTAAAAATTAAACATTTCATTTATTAGAAATTGCAAACTATGAAAATACAAATGCATTGATGTACTTAAAATTTGAATGAAAGAATTACAATTTCAGCATCCATATTCGCTTAAAGATTATGAACGATGGCATTGACGTGATATGTATCAAAAATACTTTTCAGTCTTTGGTTTAGGATTGCATTTTTTTTTCTTACAACTTTGTCTTGTTGCATTTGCTCTAAAATAATTCCAGTCTTGACAATTTTCCATTTTGAAGTCTTTGCTAGAATGTAAAATTGAATTGAAACGTTTGAATCTCGAAGGAAATTGACTGGTCAGTGAAGCTGTGGCAGAATGAATATGTAAAAGATACATCAATGTAAACAAACTTAGATAGCTAAGTAGATAGTACACAAGTTCATTTGAAATCATCCAGTTTAAGCCGATAACTCTAACTAGATACTTAACTCTCAAGTTCCTTCTTCGGATTGTAATTTCGACACATTTTCGGTTCAACACCCTTGTCCTTTCGACAAATTGTCCTTTCGACACTTTGTCCATTCGATACTCTGTCCATTCAACACTGTCCTTCGACACTCTGTCCGCGCAAGAAATTTGGCATACAGATGATCGTATGGTATAAATTACGTATGTAAAATATTAGTCACGACAAAGTTCGCCGTAACAGAAGTTCGTATAGAGAAAAAAAAAAAAAAAAAAAAAAAAAAAACGTTCGTCAAGGATAAAGTTCGTCTCTCAAAAATACGAAATTAAAAGTTCATATGCTAACGTTCGTATACAGATGTTTATATATATATATGTGTGTATATATATATATATATATATATATATATATATATATATATATATATATATATATATACATATATATATATATATATATATATGTATATATATATATATATATATATATATATATATATATATATATATATATATATATATATATATATATATATAATTTATATCATGAGAGAGAGTTTGGTGCTTATAACGCTTGCCCCATCATTTATTGTTGCATTCCTTTCAGAAGAGCTTCTCTTCTCAATGTTAAAGACTAGATTCTAACTTGGAAGGACTAACACATTGTAACCTCCCTTGGTCTTAACAGATAGTTTTAATTTCGGTCTTTTTTTATTACCAAAACTGCGAGAGTTTCTAGTCAAGAGTCTGTTCATTCCGTCTGCCTTTTCGTTGACTCAATTAATACAATGATTAATAAAGTAATCTAGTCAAGCGTTTTAGAAAATTGGGTGCGTGCAAAACTACAACGAGTGTCGTGTTCGTTTATTACAATTTAATCTACTTCATCACTGATCTTTATTTGTATATTTACGTGTTACTTGACAGTAGGAGCTAATAGAAATACAAAAAAAAAAAAAAAAAAAAAAAAAAACCGATCGCTTTAAAATCTTATCCGGGGATGCTTAATATGGGTCATTATTGAAAACGTACCTGTCTTTGCTTAAAGTTAATGCGTTTTTTATAAGTAAATTCCATTCTACAAGTAATTTTCTTTAAGATTTTGTTAGTTGTTAAAATAAAAAAAATATCACGCTTAAATCACCTATTTCATTACGTGTTTGATCTTTCAAAATAATTCTGTTTAAATTTTAAACCCTCTTTCACCTCTCCGATCTTAGTCAAGACCACGTCTCATCAATTCACGTTCCAAATTAGAAAGAGATAATAAAAAGAAATGGAAATAAGAATGGCTTTATTGTGAAATTATGAGGGAAAAAATGGCCGCCACGGTGTAGTAGAGAAAATTTAAAAGTTAGCAGTAGCATCACGATTGATAAAACTTGAGAGACTAGTCAAAAATTCTTCACAAGTTAAAAAGAAAATATTTTGGACATAATGGACGAGCAACATGTACTTTACTAAAAGAAAGAGAATGGCTTTATGCCAGGAGAGAAAAAAATTAGAATATTTTTCAAAGCCTAATTACTTTATACCATACGAACTTTTCTAGCGAACTTCTGCACGACGATTTTTTTCTGTTAAGAACTTTTGGCAAGACGAACTTTATACCCTAAGTACTTCATCCGGACGTACTTCCAGCAAACGATCTTTATCTTATGAATTATTGCCCTACGAATATTTTTGTATACTAACTCATCTCCGGAACCCCTTCTTCCCACACCCAATGAGGGCAGAATTGCAACATATTGGCTGATTTTCGCGGATTCAAGACCAAATTATGAATTTCAAACCAATGCTGCAGTTTTTGTCCTAAAAAAAAGTTTAATATTATAACTCTCTCAATATCTATGTTGCTTATTTTTTTCTTGTTAATTCAGTTATTTCAGTGCTACACGCCTTCCTCCTTTCCTTTCATCCTCTGCTATGGCTGATACCCCTCTTCCCCTCCACAGCTAGAAATTCCACTACTTTTGGTAGAAAGAGAGATGGGCCCATCCCCTTCCACTTCATTTGGGAAGGGGAGGAACCCTTCCCCCTGATAATCAAAATAATAATTCGGACACAATATGTACACGAATGAACGTTGGTGATTTATTGTTGATATTGGTGACGGCATTTTTTTTTTTTTTTTTAAAGCTGAAAAGTTTTTTCCCGAGAAGAATTGTTGGAGCTATTAGAAACAGGTAAAGGATATTGCTTGCTTTTTGAAATGTGAAATGACAACTAAACCGAGTAATTTGGGTAATCGTGGTGAGGAATAGGTTAAGTTTTAAACGCAGTTCTTGCAATTAGAAACGACTCGTCAATTTCAATAAAAACTGACAAACATATAACATTCCTAGTTTGTACAAATAACGAAACGTTGGTATACGGACTCTATATAGTTCATCATATTATACTCAGCCAAGGACATCAGTATTTTCAAAACCATACTTACTGTCCTCCAATTGGAGTGGCCATAGAGGGTGCTTAGCCTTATATCATTGTAAAGTGTGTCGGCTCCGCCATGTGACCAAATTTATCAAATTTTTCATCTCTATAGGTTGAATCATTCCCTTTATATAAATTTCTAATCAAATTGTTTTTGTTATCATTATATTTTAGTTGGTTTTTAAGTATGATGAATCTATTCTAATGCTTTCAATTATTATACTGGCTGGAGATATTTAGCGAAATCTGCGACCAGCACTTCCTAGACTTCGTCAGTGTCGTCTACTGTATTGTAATATTTGTCGTGTGCATGCCAATATTCTAGACCTTACAGTTGCCTCCAGACAGTATGATATTCTTTTATGCTCAGAAACTTTGGTTTCTCAAATGAGGCACTCATCTGAGCTCTTTATTACTGGACTTAAGAAGCCAATAATTTTGAAACGGGATGCCATTCCTAGGGCAAGGGGAATGGCGGTGTATATTAGCACTGGGTACTTTGCTTCACATAAGTCCTGTTATAAATGTGAATGTCAGGTAATAAAGTTTATGACAGGGATAACAGTTTCTATTTGTGTTCAATCTACCGGAATCCAGACATGGATATTATATTTCCGATGGTCTCCTTACCATTATGGCTAAGATACAAGAAGATTGCCTCTGAATCAAGCTGTGAGAAAATCATATGTGAAGCTACTCATAGGTCTGTAGCTGCATGAATATGGTATACACTGGCTCTCCTGGCGTTATTACAAATAAGGTTGGTTCTCCAATTGAGACATCTGATCATGCCTTAATTTCATTTGTAGTGAAAACTAAGCAGCATGTCCCTGATGTATCATATTCATGTAAGATTTATATGAAATCTCAAGCAGACTGGAATGGCATTTTGAGAATTTTTCTTAACTTCAGGTAGTCACAATTGTATAATAGTGTTGAGCCAGTTGTTATTCTGAATGAGAAGCTTGTCAATGCAGTTGATAAGCATAGACCCTTCTTGCATGCTAAAGGACCAAGTGAAAGACAAACCCTGGTTCAATGATGATTGTAGACATGCTTATGTGGAGAAGCAGGAGGCCTATCACCTTTGGAGGGGTAACAGATCAGATTTGACTTGGAGTAACTAAACATAACTAAGAGCTTTTGCTCCGACACTTTATGCTTCAAAAAAATGGAATACTATTAAACTATAAAAGAAACCCTTTCTGGTATAACCTAGAGACAGTGATGTAGATGTAACACTCTTTGGTGTAGATGTAACAATTCCTCCCTTACTTAAACCATATGGCTCTGTCACTCACTTTTAAGAGGAAACATGAACCCTTTTGGCTGATGTGTTTGACAGTAATTAGAGTAATGAGAAATTTTACCTTCTTCATTCCTTTTTTCCAGAGGCTAAACTAACAAGTTTATCTTTTTGATCTCATGAAATTAAAGCTCTTTTTTATGGAACTTGATGTTTATGGAGGTGTAGACCCAAACGGAATTTTTCCTTTGTTTTTTTATAGAGACGGTAGTTTTCTTAGCCGCTAAGGATCCGTTTACACGACGAGCTTTACTCAACAACCTTTGCTTAAGATCATCTTAAGCAAAGTTCTGTATACAGTAGTAGGTTGGCCAGGGCACCAGCCATCCATTGAAGCACTACCACTAGAGAGGTTTGGGGTGTTTTGACAGGCCAGACAGTACTACATTGCAACCTTCTCTCTTTTTACGTTTCATTTTCCCTTTACCTACACAAAGACTACACAAAAGTCTGGCCTATTCTTTACATATTCTCCTCTCTTCTCATACACCTGACAACACAGATTACCAAGGAGTTACTGCACTGTGATTGTTCAGTGGCTACTTTCCTCTTGGTAAGGGTAGAATAGACTCTTTAGCTATGGTAAGCAGCTCTTCTAGAAGGTCACTCCAAAATCAAACTATTGTTCTCTATTCTTAGGTAATGCCATAGCCTCTGTACCATGGCCTTCCACTACCTTGGGTTAGGGTTCTCTTGCTTGAGGGTACAGTCGAGCACACTATTCTATCTTATTTCTCTTCTTCTGGTTTTGTTAAAATCTATATGGTTTATATAGGAGATATTTATTTAATTTTGTTACTGGTCCTAAAATGCTTTATTTTCCTTTCCTAACTGGGCTATTTTCCCTGTTGGAGCCCGTGGGCTTATACCATCCTGTTTTTCCAACTAGGGTTTTAGCTTAGCAAGTAATAATAATATTAACCGAAGTAACGAGAGCTGTGCTAGACAGTGTTTAAGACTGGGAAAATGTCATTACCTGACGTACAAAGTTACATTTTCACCAATGCTAATGATATGCTATTTCTGTATTTCTAACTGCAAAAATTTCCGAGTTTTATTGGTCCCGTGAGGCAACTTTAAACATGATAGTTATACAAACAACATCCTTTCAACCTATAGGATGTGAGGGCCGATATTTAAAGAGATCGTGATGCCCGAGTTGCAACAATTTCTAAAAAAACATGTGATTCTAATATCAATAATGTTATTGCAAGAGAGGTGAAGCGACAACTTCTCCGTATTAACATAGACAAGAAATGTGGGATATCAGCAAGTCAAAGAAATCTCTTTCCTTGGGTCTTTATGGATCTCTCTACAAGATTTAGGTATAATTTTACACAAACCCTGCTTTGAAATCCTTGTTGTACTGTGCATTGAAGTTCTATAGAGTTGCATCCTGTTGATAGATGAAAAGTGATGTTGCCTGTAATAAGGCGTTAACATAAAACTTCTTGTCTCATAGTAGTATCCTGTTAGGTGATTGTAGTTTCCAGCTTCAAGATAAGATTCTCAAAATATATTTGGATCCATTTTCATGCAATTTATGAAATCCATTTCTAATTCAATTTACAGCTCCCGTAGTATTGTAACGTGATTTCTATAATTTTATTGCCTTTGCAAACTCGTTGCACCAGATTTTCGTCTTCCTTTGTTAGCACACATAGCAAAAACAATACACAGGAGAATTCTATTTTGGCATGTAAAACTGCCCATTTCCTCATTACTCATACACCAATCACTCTTGATGTTATCATCAGGCTCTCACTGTTCAATTGCCATCGTTTGGATGCAAACATAAAGACCTTTACCGAACTTTGCTTAGCGAGATACAAAGTTCACTAAACAATGTTCAGTCGTGTGGACACCAAGAAGAGAATTCCTGGAGAATTGGTCATGTTACTCCATTATGTACATGTGTTTGTGGTAGCTTAAGTCCAGCTGATTAACACCCAATTTCCATAACTCCCTTATTTTCTAAAGTTTTTCAATGTCTTTTGGCAAAATGTCTAAATAGCTTTGTTGAAGGAAATCATCGGCTCCCTATTTTGCAATTTGGCTTCCGTCCTACACTATTCGAGTTGGCTTAGGCCAATGTTGAATAGTTACCCTAATCATCAGGACTGGAGGCGTTGATGGAGGTCTTGAAGGTGCTGAAAGCTGTCCATAAGGGTGTCGACTTTAGTCATCAGGTTCTTCATGGGCAAAAAATCGATATCGGGGACGGCAACACACACATGTTCCAGTAGGTGACATGCCTAAGTGGCACGAAGTAGGTTCACTTCCTGAGGAGACCTGTCTGTGGCAGGTTGCAATTGAGCGATACTGGTCATTTCCCTGAGGGTGAGAGAGGGCTTTTGGTCCCTGTTTAAGCTTGCTATATCATGTTTTATACTGCTTGTATTCTGTCATTCTTGCTCTCAACTGTCGGTAAAAAATCTCGTTGTCTTGTTGAATAAAACTCACTGAATTCATCTAGCCTATCTGTTAGCACCTAACAACCACCTCAAACATTGGTGGGCATCATTGTAAAAAAGGGTAGGGTGAATGGGTGAGCGAAAAAGGGTGAAGGAATAATCACTCTGGCGGTTACCAATGAGTGAGATGATTGTTAGGTGTTAACAGAAATGTGATATGAACGTATGTGAGGTTTATTCACCATGACAACGAACAGTTGACAGCAGGAATTATACAAAAACAGGGACAAAATGGATTCGCTCACTAAGCGGTATATTTACTGTACTAGGCAGTATATTGCCATGCTAGGCGGTATATTACCGTACTAGGTGGTATAATTTCCATTCCAGGCACTTAAAGCCAGGAATCAGATTAGGAATTTACAGCAAGCGGAGAATTAATTTATCTAATATAGTTTGGATATCTTGGTCCTAAGTGATTGTCATGGGATTAGTAAGGACATCTTAGACCAAGGCAATATCTATATATCTATTTAGAAAAAAAATATATGGACTTGAAACAAAAAGGGTAGGAATGATGATGACACCAAGAGCAGAAAAGGCATTAACGGGTTGGAGAGATGTAAATACTGTAGTATATTGTTACTTCCAAAGTTTAAATCAAAGAAGTGCAATATGAGTATTATACTTTACAATGCACCAACAAATGATTCCCCTGAAGAAAGGAAAGATGAATACTATGAAGAACTGCAGAGTTTAATAGATGATGTCCCAGAGGGAGACATGAAAATTGTGATTGGTGACCTCTGCTAAAGTCAGGAGAAATAATAGGGGTATAGAGAATGTGATGAGTTTTGATGGTCTTGGCAAAGTTGCAAATGGAAATGAAGCATAAAAGTTTATTTTTCAACAAACAATCTTGTTAATAGAGTTAATCTTTTACAGCATATGGTCTTCAACATGTGGCAATTACAAAAATCAAATATATATCATGGCCATTAATAGAGAAGGAGGACTAAGAAATGTAAGAAGCTATAGAGGTACAGAAATTAATAATGATCAAGAGCTCCTCATTGCCACACTGAAATTAAAACTGAAAGCACCCCCCAAAAAAATGTCTATAGAATACTTAGGTTTGATACAAGTAAATTTCTAGAAGATGAGCACAGACAAACATTTGTAATTGAATGTAAGAATCGATTTGCAGTCTTAAAGCCTTTAAGAGAGAAAGAGCAGACTATTAACGAAAATTGGGGTGATATTAAGAAGCTTTAGGACATGCAGTTACAAACAGAAAGTCATGGATATCAATTAATACTTGGGATACTATAATATGGAGACAAAGACAGAAATTGATTGTTAAAAGTTTTCGAGGAATTAGTGAAAATTACAAGGTAGAGCATGTTAAGTATTCCAGTATTCATAGTAAGGTCAAAAGAAAAGCCAGGAATTACTGGAAAGAATATTTAGGCAGGAAAGCAGATGAGGCTGAGAAGAAGCATATACCCATCAAAAAGAGAGATGGATCTGTTATAACATCAGAACATGAAGAAAGACAATGCTGAAGGGAACACTTTAGAGAGAACATGAATAGGAAATATGAAGGGAATAATTTGATTGATATACCTGAAGCTGAAGAAGGCCTTGATGTGCCCATAAATGAATTTAGTGTGTTTGAAGTCGAAGCTATCATTATAAAACTCAAGAGATGGAAAGTCTATGGTATCGATACCATGGAATAACTGGCAAGATGATATTACTCCGAAAATGAAATGACTCCTAGAGTACTTACAAGGTTATTCTTTGGAATGCAGCGTGAAGAGGCAAAACCTGATGAATGGGAGCTAGAAGTGTTGGTGAAAATGGCAACAAAAAAAAAAGATCTGAATGATTGCAATTATTACAGAGGCATCACACTTACGTCAGTTGTCATGAAAAAATATAGTGTGCTTATTGTAATGAGACTAAAGGGAAAGATCGTTGAAAATCTGAGAGATGAAAAACCAGGATTTAGAAAAGGTAGAAGTTGTACTGACCAAATTTTCATTTAAAGACGTTGTACAGCAATGTGTTGAATATAGAAATACACTTTTGATGACAATTGTGGTCTATGAAAAAGCCTTTGTGCATCAGCTAATTGTGTGGTGTCCTGTATTATTATAGAGTTCCTCTTAAGTATTTAAAATTGATTAAGTCTGTTCATGAGCATAGCAAGTGCAAAGTAAATTTTATTATAGCCCTATCAAATAAATTTCCCGTGAACACTGGAGTACTCTAAGGGAAGTGTTGAAATCTATGTTTTTTATCCTCCTCATGGATTTTGTAATGCATAGAACAGTTGGGGATGGTGAAGGATTGGATTGGATTGATATTATTATTACTACTAGTTCAGCAACAAACATAGTTGAAAAAGCAAGATGCTATAAGCCAAAGGGCTCCAACAGGGAAAAATGGCCCACTGAAGAAAAAAAACAAGGAAATAAATAAACAATATGAGAAGTAATGAACAATTAAAACAAAATTCTTTAAATAGTTGCAACATTAAAACAGATATTTCATATATCAACAATAAAAACTTGTTCAACATAAAAACATTCGCTGCTAGTTTGAACTTTTGAAGTTCTACAGATTCAACTTCCCGATTGGGAAGATCATTCCACAACTTGGTCACAGCTGCAATAAAACTTCTAGAATACTGTTTGGTATTGAGCCTCATGATGGAGAAGGTCTGACTATTAGCATTAACTGCATGACTAGTATTACGGGCAGGATGGAACTGTCAAGGAAGATCTGAGTGTAAAGGATGGTAAGAATCATAAAATATCTTATGCAAAATACATAACGAACTAATTGAACGATGGTGCAGGAGATTAATATCTAGAGTAGGAATAAGAAATATAATATACCATAAGTTCCAGTACAACAAATTAAGATGAGATTCGGCAGCTGAAGATCAGACAGGAGAACAATACTCGAAACAAGGTAGAATGAAAGATTTAAAACACTCTTCAGAATAGATTGATCACCAAAAATCTTATTAGCCTTTCTCAATAAGCACATTTTTTGCATGACTAAAGAAGACAGACCTAACGTGTTTCTCAGATGTAAATTTCTTTTTGAGAATCACAACTAAAATTTTAAAAGTCATACAAATTTAAAGAAACATCAATGCTGAGATCCGGATGTCGAGGAACCATTGCCCTTGACCTAATACTTTTAGTTATGTTAGGATTCAACTTCATGCCCCATAATGCACCATGCACTAATTTTAGTTAGATCTCTATCAAGGGATTCAGCAACCCCAGATCTACATTCAGGAGATGTAACTGATGCAAAGAAAGTAGCATCATCTGTATATACAACAAGCTTATTTTCTAGGCCAAACCCCATGTCATGTGTAAATAGTATGAAAAGTAATGGGCCAATAACACTACCCTGAGGAACACCAGATATCACATTCCTATAATCACTATTTTCCCCGGCAACAACAACTCCATTACTTGAAAATTCAATAATGATGCTAAGAAACGACTCACCCACTCTCAACTCTTTGAGTTTGAAGACAAGGGCCTCATGATTAAGAAGGTCAAAGGCAGTACTAAGGCCAATCATACGAACTTCCTGACCACAATCAAGGGATTTCTGTACAGCTCCAAGGACTCTATGGAAACCGAATTGCAAATTTGGGAACAAATGATTACCTTCAGCAAACCTATCAAGACGTTTTAACAAAAGACGTTAAAAAATTTAGACGATATGGGAGTTATGGAAATTGGGTGGTAATCAGTTGGACTTGAGCTACCATAAACACATTCACATAGTGGAGTAACATTACCAATTCTCCGACAAGTGCTAAAAGCTTCTCTTCTTGCTAATTTGCGCAAAATAACAGATAACTTTGATATCAGCCAAAAGGGTTGCCTTTTACTTTGGACAGTGGGTGACAGAGCCATCTGGTTTCAGAAAAGGAGGAACTATTGCATCTACACTAAAAAGTGCAGATTTAAAGTTAGCCCGCCACTTATGTTCCTGGTTTGTACTAGATAGGTTTTCTTTTATGGTTAAATTGTATTCCTTTTCAGTTAAAGTATGAAATCTCTGAGCAAACGCTCTCAGCGAGTATATTATTCCAAGTCTCATCTGATCTGTTACCCTTCCAAAGCTGACCTAGAGTATTCCGATGATGCTTTCCTTGTTAGTAGAACACCACAGGATTTGCAATGCATGCTTACCAGGATACATGAAATTTCACATGAGGTTGGGCTCAAGATAAAAAGAAGAAATTCCAGTGAGAACGGAATATGCTAGGGATGATGAAATATCATTGGAGGGAAAAAGGGTTAATGAGGTAGAATCATTTAAATATTTAGGAACTATGATCTCTGATACAGGGTCTTTAGAATTGAAGTTTAATGAAAGATTGAAAAAAGCAAATCATACAATGGATAGGTTAAGTAAATTTTGGAATTCAAATTGCCAGAAATTTCATATAAAATCAGGCTATATGTCAGTTTAGTGAGATCGGTGTTAGTGTACGAATATAGTACCATTATGAAACAGTATCAAACAGATTTAGTAGACTTGAGAACAAAGCCCTCAAAAGAATATAGATAGTTAAAGGGCAGGACATGAGGAGAAGCGAAACTTTCAGAGAGATTACTTGAAAACCAAAAGTGGATGAAAATATCGTGAGGAGTAAATGGAGATGGGTTGGGCATGTTATTTGCACTCCTCAGGAGAGTTTAGTTCACCAAACTTTTAACAGGTATCCACAAGGAACTAAAAGAGTTGGAAGACCCAGGCTTATATGGCTGAGGACTATGAAGCGTGAAGTAGGAGATGATGAATGGAGAAGTATTGATTTAAAAGCTCAAGATAGAGACGACTGGCGAAATCTAACTAAGGCCCGTTTGTGTCAATATGTGTAGGAGAAAATGGTGATGATGATAGCAGGCTTAAACAGGTTTGCATTATCAGTGCAGGGGAGAGCAAAATATAAAAAAGGCAATAACATTACAGTGTATGAGCTTGTATGAAACATGTGTGGTACAGTTCAGTGCCAGACATCAAGTAGCTTCAACTGCCTACTTCAAGATGTGACCCAGGGCCAGTAAGTCAACGGATACGCTTAAGAAGCCTACATAACCGCTGCATTCAACAGGTCCATAGGTCAAAGTTTAGTCTCATTTTAATGACCGGCACTTTGGGGAACCAAATTTAGCTCCTATCAACTTGGCTAACTGGCTCCTGAACTTGCTTGTGAAAAGCAGGCTTCTCGTGTATCTTAACTCCACAAGAGAAGAACTAAGACTTGGGTCTTTAATGCAGCCATTTCAAACTTGATCTTTACATGGACCCAACTGGTGCCTGATCTCACTTGTGAAAAGGTTTGAAAGCTGGCATCCTCTATGGCCCAGCCTCTAAAGAGTAAGTACTCCTTGGTGTTTAATATGGTCTAAAGAGTAAGTACTCCTTGGTGTTTAATATGGTCGTTCAGCATCCCCATTCATGTCATTACATGATTGTGCACATTACGATAGGATTTCATGGCTGTTACTCTCTGGCTAACCTTTCATGGTGTATCGGCGTGTTCGTTAATTTACAAATTATGGTAACGTTTTTCCTCCTTATTTCAATTCTGATTTTGTTCAAGAGGAATGTGCTAAAAGTATTCGATTAAATTCTCCTGTTAATATTTGATTATTGATTTAACATTCTTTCCCCTTACTGTTTTTATTGCATTTTTTTATTTCATATGCAATTTGTTCATTATTACTTCAAATTTCTGTCATGTAGCTATGTTGTTTATTCTGAGTCAGTTAGGTGAAAATTCCTGCGATACTTTGTGTAAATAAACGCCATTCTTAGGCTGAAATTATCTATTGCCATTACTCACACCTCGTGTTCTATAGCTTTAGAAATGATCAAGTAATGCAATCTTAATGAGCTGCTATATCGTACGAAACTATGAGTCTCATTGCTTTAATTGCGTGAGGTCAATCATAACGATAAGATAAAACTTCAGACCTCGTGGTTCTTAATGAGATATAACTTAAGATTAGTTTTAAAATTTTGTTAAAATAAAGTTATCGCAGTCAATCCCGTATTGTACTGTTCTATAGCATCACCTTCTGGCAGTCTTTACTTACTTTGATGGCTGCTTTTCCTGTCCCATACAGCAGGGGAACCCCACTCTTTGCAGGACCTCCACGGTCGATTTACCTTGTTCGTTCAGAGTATCTAACCTTTCATATCAACTACTGTTCATATACTGTTAAATTGTCACTGTTGTGTGACTGTTGAAATAAGAAAGACTTCAGTTTCCTCTTGAAAGCCTTAATGTCTTCAATCATTCGAATGTTTCATGGGAGCTTATTATATAGTCTCGGGGCCGCATATTTAAAGGCTCTAGAGCCTAAAGTAGACATAAATCTAGGTTCCAACAGTTTGAAGCCATCTGTAACTATTCTCGTGTCGACATGATTTGTTGGCTACGCAATATGTAGCAATTCTCTTAAGTATTTTGGACGCCCGCTTCTGATAATTTAGTGGGTTATTGTACATATTTTAAATTCAATTCTCGCTTTAATCGGCAGCCAGTGTAAATCGATTAGTATAGGGGTGATCCTTTCTCTAGGTGGGATACCTTTTATCAGTCTTGCTCCTCTGTTTATTAAGTTTTGTAATTTCTTAGGCTGCACTTTTGGTAAATCGTAATAGATAGAGTTGCAGTAGTCAATCCTGGTAATAACACAGTTTACCACAAGTTTCTTTACAGAATTTTCGTCCAGGTACTTTTCTATAAACGCAATATTTCTTAGATGATAACCAGCAGTTTTTATTACATTATTTATTTGGGCATTTACAGACAGATTGCAGTCAAGAAATACACCTAGATCTCGAACTTTACTAGATATCGGCACCGAGTCATTATTTATGTTCATTTGAATATCACCTAAGTTTCTCACGCTGTTTCTCTTGCCTAACACCATGAATTCACTTTTGTTCTCATTTAATTTTAGTTGTTTAAATGTCATCTATTCTCTGACACTATCAAGGATTCGGTTTAGAGATTCAGTAGTGTCAAGTATATCATTTAAGGAGAAGTAAAATTGTGTGTCATCTGCAAATAGTTTAAACTTCCCGCCATTCCTTTGTAGCATTTTCGATAGACCAATAGTATAGATGCAGAATAAGATTGGGCCAAGTACACTCCCCTGGGGTACCCCTCTGTTTAAGGGTTCATATGATGAAAAAGAGATTCCAATTTGCACATAGTAATTTCTTCCAACTAAGTAGTCTTTTAGGTATTCGAAGGCTTCATCTTCAACGCCAATGGACTGTAGATCTTTTGTAGCAGTTCATGCACAACTGTATCAAGAGCAGCACTGAGATCGAGCAGTATTAAGATACCACATTTATTTTCATCCATCATTTCTAGCATATCATTTACAGCAGAGCAGATGGCTGTTTCCATAGAGTATAGTTTTCTGTAAGCAGATTGGTTGTCAGGCAAAGATTCTATTATTTTACCAATTACGTTAGCAGACAGTGACACGAAATGTTCAAGAATTACATATTCAAGCACTTTTGAGACAAAGGATAGATTTGAAATCAGCCTATATGAGCTTAATTCCTGGTAGTCCAGTGCATTTTTCAGAACTGGTGTGACTATAGCCATTTTCTCAGATTTAGGAAACTTACATTCATCAATGCTTGCATTTGCTATTCTCATTATTATTTCGGCTAGACTAGAAAAGTCTCTCTCGCCTATTACTTCAGATATTGGCATAGGATCGATCGTGCAGTTGGTTTTCTTTGCTCTATTGATAATTCTGGTGATGTCATCTTGTGTTATGTTGTTAAATGGTATTAATTTTGTCTGTGTGCCTGGTGTATCATTAATCTGATGTTGAGTATTCACAAATGACCTGGTTATATTTTCAATTTTGTTTTAAAAGAATACTAGAAAATTATTTGCTAGTTCCTAGTCACTGTATCCATCAGGTAGCTTCTTTTCTTTTATATTTCCCATTATACCATTTAGGAGACGATATAACTTATTTATGTCTGTTGCTGCTTTGAGGATCTTTCCCTTATATTATTCACTTTATCTCTTTCTTAGTAGGTAGTTATATTGATACGCAGCAGTTTTGTATTCTACCCAAGTACTTTCAGCTTTTAACCTATTACACTTTCTTTATTTATGCCTTTTTACCCTCTTTTTTACCAAAGTCTCTCTATCAAACCAAGGAGATTGGTCTTTTACAGGTATGGTCTTTTCCATCGGTGGGCATATGGTATCATATTCACTTTTACTCACTTTATTATAAGTGGTCATAAGACAGTTAGCACACTTAGCTCCTAACAAACGTTGGTCATCAGGATCACAGGGAATGTTGATAGAATCATTTAGTTTCTTTGTAACTTCTTCAATAAATACGGTAGGAGAAAAATTTGATTTATGTCTAAAGTTTATTTTCTTTACTAATGCATGTTTCTGTAGAGGTACACTAATAGTGATAAGTTTGTGTACTGGGGAGATAGTACATTTCTCTACGACTTTTATATCATATACAATATTATTCATGTCATCCCTTAGAACCAAGTTTAGTGTATGCCCAGTTAATGTGCTTGTACAGTCGACATTATTTACTAGTCGATATGATTCTAGTAACTCACTGAATGCCAAAGCGTCAGGATTTGATGCGTCATCCATCCAAAAATTGAAGTCTCCAAAGATAACTAATTCGTTTTTCTCCATGATAATCATCTCAATGAGAGCACCGAATTCTTCAAAAAAGATACTAGTGTTTGTTCTAGGAGGTTTGTACATTGTTACAAAAGGATATTCTTCTATTTTTTGGCGTAAATTTTATTCCTATATATTCAATGCTTGTTCCACTAATTCTTTTCAACGTTTTGAGATTTGAGTAACTTTTATGAATAAAAAGTCCGACACCCCCACCAGACCTACCTTCTCTCGGTATGTGAAAGAGGGCATGTGTGGAGAGCGTCATTTCAGTAATCTTTGCCTTGTCCCAAGTTATTTAACCATGTTTCAGATAATGCTAGCATATCCAAATATTTCTCGTTTATCAATTCTCGAATTTGAAGTCTTATTAACTACAGATTGCATATTTACATAGCCAAAGTTTATGACATCCCTAGTAACCATGATCAGTATTTTCCGCTATTCTTTTCAATTCCAAGTTATAAGCATTGCAGTCTCTAGAATTTACTGTGCGGTAACTTGGTCTGTTTAACTTCGTGCAGTTTATACACTTTGGCACTTGCGAATTACACTCCCTGGTGGATTGTCTCCATGAACATTTCCCGCAGACTTTATCTTCATTCATAGACTTGCAATCTTTTTAAAAATGTCCATACCTCTAACAGTGGTAGCAGGTGATCACGTGGTCACTATCACGTATTTTATAGATACCCTATGGTAAAGAAACTTTGTCCCCATTATCATGAATAGCCTTCCGAACTTCAGGATCACATTTTAGCACATAGTGGATGGTACCCCGTGACGCATTTTTCTTCAGGACTAAACTTATCTTATCTTCTATATTTAGGATTTTGTCCAGGCAGCAATTTCTTTGAATCAAAGCATTTACATCATCATCTTCATCACTGTATACATTGCACATCATTATTTTGGGTTTTAGTTTTCCGATTTTTCTCGTTTCAGTGTCAGCCACCAATGTCTGAATTTTGTTTGCCGCCTCTTCTCAGATCATATTGTTTGCAAAGTTTACAACAATATTTCCATTCATAGTTGACCTCATGTTAAGTATAGGAATGTCTTTAAGTGCTTCTTCAACCTCACGTTTTCTTTCAGTAATTTTAGTTGTTGTATTAGTTGATTTAATTACCAACATATTTTTTTCCTTAATTTTGTCAGCAAATGTCGGTTTCTCTGGTTTTGGGTCTACCAATGTTTGAAGTGTTGCTTTAATTGATTCCATATTTATGGCAAGAATGTCAACTTTTTCTGTGAGGTCGGTGGTCTGGGTGAAATTTGCTGCGTCAGCACTGAGGTCCGAAAGTTTGTTTTCCAAGTCATCTATTTTCGCATCTTGTTCGTTCAGGGCCTGATCTCTCACGTTCACATCTTCCTTTAATTTTTATATTACTGAATTGTTTTGTTTGGCTTCACGTATGCAGTGTGGGCATAACCAGTCTAAGTTATTCCGTTCATTCTCACTGATGGCTGTCACTATATGCACACATCTCTTATAGTAAAGTCTATTACATTCACATACCCTCCATTTTCTCCATTCTCTCTCCGTGTCATTACATATGAAGCAGACATAGTTAGGAGCAGACATAGTATACTGTTTCTTATCACTTAGGTTTCCCCATAAGACTAACTAATATCTTTTCAATGATATTCTAAGCGAGAAACACAAAGCTAAAACACTACTCGGGGCATGTATAGCAGAGCTCGACACAACACGTCCACACTCTAGCACTGACAACTTAGAACTCTTAAATTTTACAGTACAGCTGGCTCTAACGCATTTTGTGTCACTGTCTGCTAAGGTAATTGGTAAAAGCACCCTTAATGGGGATTTACTATTCTATGCCCTGCTTACCACCTAAACATCAATGTGACATCGGTTTTGACAGTCTCAATAATTAGAGCAATCTTTTGACTTTACCATGTGTATGGTTAGTAAACAGTGTTCATTGCGGTTCTCTGGTCAGTTAAGTGTGATAGTGTTGGTGCTCTATCCTCCCGGTCCGGGTACGGAAATCAGAGCGGAGAGGCTTTTCTGGAATTATTCCCCATAGTATGACTGTTAGAAAGCTCTATTAACATGGACATTTTACAATATAATACGTAACTAGGCATCATCCTAATACATGTATAATACTTGTATTCTATAAGACGTGATATTAATATGCAGTAATTAACTCGTTTGGAAATTGAGAATTAGTCACACAGTCGTTAAGTGATACACTTAATTTTATAAAGGAACTTGTTTGAAAATCATTAACTTAAGAAAGAGTGAAAATGAGCAGTCAGATTCAGAAGAACCTGACTGTACTGTAATACAGCCATTGCAATGCCAAGGGAATAAAAACCTATAATACTGCGCCAGAAACTAATGACAACAGTCGGCACAAGTTAAAGCATAGCTGCTGACCCCTAGCGATTGCTGGAACAGTAGTCCAGGATCCTTGTTCAGGAATATACCGGAGAGTGCTTCTACCTAGTGGATGAAGTAGCAAACTATAATCTGAAATTATTTTATGGGTTGTGTATTTTGAATGGATAAATTCTCTTTTTTGGGCTCGGCCATGTTGTCCTGATGGAAGGTTCCTTTAGGCAGCTTTCTAAGGGATATTTGGCTACAGTGATACTCCCAAAGAATTAACCACAGGTTTCCAGAATTCTAACTCCTGGCGCGAGTATCCTTAATATAACTTTTAAGGATATCGCATAATATCAGGGGACGTATTTCTTGATACGACACATGGCAATCTTCACCCCAAATAGAGTTTTCGCTTTGAGGGGGAAGAGTGGCGAAATTGAAGGGGAGCCGTTATCAAGGTTACCCGGTGGATCCCCTCCCCGTACCACCCCAGCGAACCATTCCTTTTGTAGAAGCGAATTAAGCACGGTGTTTCTCCCAACTGCTCTCGGTTTTGTTACTATTTTAAGGATTATTACTATGCAATCTCCAGCATCTTCATCCTCTGGAAAGTTGAGTATTTAATCTTTCCTGTGTATAATTTTTGGCTCCCTTCTCACAGTTAAATTAGCATAATTTAGATGCATTTAGTGGAGCAGAGCCATTACCGGAAGCAGCCATTTTAGACCGCTGTCGTACGCCATAAATGCTTTATTTAGTTAGTAGTACGACGTCCCCGGTATTTAGCTTTAATGAATTATAGCTATTTAGGCAAATTATACTAGTGAAGATAAGCTTACACATGTAATATTTCCTCTTCTGTTTAACGTTTCGATAGTATACGATAGGGCCTCGGTGACGTAGCGTAGCAGAGATCCCGACTCAAGTTAGGCGAGCCTAATGCGTTTTAGTATACTTTAGTAATGTTATCCCCGTTTATCCTCTTGTATCGTTTTATTAACTCAATCGGAGATAGCACATCTCCTAGAATTACTAACATAATTCGATACTCGTCTCTTTTAGAGATTTAAGGATAAACCCTTCCTTTCCTCTGAGTGCTGCCATTAGGCGGCAACCCTATCTTTTATCTTGCCATAGAGTAGTGTACACCGGCTTGACTGAGATAGTGTTTCTGTCTATCCTCTTTGCCGGTGAGTATCCCGGCTTTGAATTACGACAGTAACTCAGAGTATTCAGTCTTGTTGTCGGCAACTCTACCGATGGGGGATTAGTCATTCCCCTGCCGGTTTCACTTTTGCCGGCATAGGAAGCCCGGCTTCCCTAGTCCACAACCATATGTGGTAGTACAGTTGCCACCACCTTCTCCCTTGTGGTCTAGAACACATGTCTTATATCCGGCAATGTCTTGGACAGAGGAATCGTTATTCTTCTGCCGCCCAAGACGGCGCCAGCATAGGAAACTGTTTCCTTGTTTTGCTGTTGAGAGTGGGAGGCAGACGTGCCGCCTTTTTTCTAAGCAAAAATATAAGACTCTTTCCCTTCCCCTTCTGTCCTTTAGCGATGGCCTGGTCGTCACAACATCTGTGGCCAGTATTCTACAATCTCCCCGCTTGCCGGGCTGATTACGATGCCAGCCGGGCTCCTACAAAGGCGGCTAGATTGCCACTTCGACCTTTCCCCTAATGGAAGCAAAGCTCCGGGAAAGGTTGTGCCACCCATGACGGCTGCCAGTGGGAGAACCATTACGACTTTGAGTATTCTTCATTCCTCTTTTGGACTGCCATCCACAAACCCTGTAACTGGTAGTGCAGCCGGCAACAGATATTGTGGCTGGATGGAAGCTAGAATGAATACATTCTTTCCCCTTCTATTTGAATCCTCATTCTGGAAAGAAGGCAGTAGAGAGTCTATCCAGCAGATGCTGATACTGTTCCTGAAGGAACAAGAGGAGAATAAGCAAGATCTCAAAGAGAGGAAAAGAGAGGTACAGGGAAGGAAACGCCCAGGCGCTTCCAGGGGCTCTGCTAAGCCCCTAAAATATCTGTCCTCCATCTCTGTTCCGAACCAACCCCTGGGGGTAGACGGAACACATGCCCAGGTTGAATAGGAAGCTTTATATCTCCTAGAAGTTGGGGCCTAATCCCCTTGAAGAGCTTCAATTCTGGCCCAGCTTTCAGCGTACCCAGATTGCTTCGTGAGACTACGAGATGAACATACATCCCGCGGGGAGGCTATACCGAAGGAAGTCATTGTCCTCAAACATGACATGGCCCAAGCCATCCTTACCAAGACCCAGAAAGGGGCCGGATATAATAACTCCAAAGTCTCAGAAGTGAACAAGAAGCATCCAACCGTCATTCCTCCTTCCTCATGAGCCTTCCTCCCTTCCGGGGGAGGCCCTAGATTGTGTTAGAAAAGCAGTCGAGAGGGCAAACCCTGCCCAATCCTAGAGAAAGGTCTCTAGCTATGCCCAACTGCGAGAAGTGGAAAGAAGTACATCTAACCTTCTCCGTCTCGAAGTTGGATCCGGAGATAGCAGGTCAGCAGTTTAACGAGAACCTTCCAAAGTTGCCAAACCATCCCTTGAGAAGGAAACAGGAGATGAAAGATAACCTTATCGCCTCCCTGTCTCATCAGAACCGCTTAAAAAATGTGCACAGGCCTTTAGTAACACCCCACCCTTGTGATGGATTTGTAGGTTTTTCTCAGGTCAAAAAAGAACTGGTAGAGACCATGTGTTTGCCATATCAACAATGAAACACAAACCCAGAAAACTGATTTCATCATGTATCGGGGGCATAGACCCTTTCCACAGGAAATGTTTCAAGAGGTTATTACCAAAGCCACCACAGAGAATGGGAACCTGCTCCAAAAGTGGGGAATGTCCTCAAAGAGGAAATCATCATTAGAACTGCACAATTTCCGACCGTGACCATGACCACGGTGCGTCAAATGGTAGCCCAGCCGCAAACCACCTTCCACTTGAATAAGAAGGTAATGAGAAAAGCGAAGTCCATCAAAATTTCAGGGAAGGCTGTTTTGTGTGCCCAAGAAAGACTCGGACAAACCCAGAGTCATTCTAGACTTGTCTCCACTCAACAAGTTCATTGAGAACAACAAGTTCTGGATGCTTACATTGCAACACATAAGGACCCCTCTACCAAAAAGGGGCGTACACAGTCTCAATAGACCTGGCAGATGCTTACTGGCACCTACCAGTCAGGTGCCCCCTCTCCTCCTACCTAGGATTCAGGCTACATACGACAAAATTTGTTTTCACAGCCATGCACTTTGGACTAAATATAGCCCCAAAGGTATTCACAAAACTCACAGACACGATCGTCCAGCACTTGCGCTCCGAAGGAGTACAGGTAGTAGCATACCTGGATTATTGGTGGGTGCGAGTAGCATCCAAGACTACTTGTCCGCAAGCGGCTGGAAAGGTGATCCAGTTCCTGGAACACCTGAGCCACAAGACCAGTCGCTAGAAGTCTCACTTTTCTCCAGCTCACAATTTTCAATGGTTGTGAATCCATGGGAACTTGCAGTCACAACACCTCTCCATTCTATTAAAGAAGGGGAGAAAAATAGCGGTATCTGTCAGGAGACTAATCCAACACAAGAGCATTTCAAAATGCCAACAGGAAAGAGCACTGGGCTCTCTCCAAAGGATGTGCCAGGAGTCTGGAGAAGATACGCATCAAACGCTTGAAGAAATCGACAAGGTTGACACCGATTTGATCGCGCACACTATTGAGGCCGTGGGCAATGAATAATAGCCTAGCACAGACAATTTTCTTGCAACCACCACAAACATCAGTGGCAATACACACGAAAGCCTCCCTGAAAGATCGGGGAGGCCATCCGTTTGAAAGGAAAGGGCAAGAAACTGATCATTCTAGTTCAAAACTTTCACATCAATATCTTGGAGGCTTTGACAGTCCTCCTGACGTTGAGGAGATTATCCCCTCGCAGATCAGTCCACATCAGATTGGCTCTCAACAACGAGGTGATAGTAATATGCCTAATCGACAAGGCTCGAGTTCACCTCACATCAACCATGTGATGTTAGCCATCCTCCGCCTGGCAAGGAAGAGTAGATGGCATCATCAAGCAGTTCACCTTCAAGGGTTCTGCGATGTGACGGCGGATGCTCTATCCAAGCGAAAGCCGATAGAGACAGAATGGTCCCTAGACGCAGACTCATTCTCCCTTATTCTTGATAAAAGTCCCGGAACTGCAGATTGACCTCTTCGCAATGAGCGACAACAAGAACTAGTGGCCCCTTACGAGAACCTTAAGCAGAAGCGATAGACGTCATGTCTTTCGACTGGAACGGATGGAATCGAATGTATCTGTTTCCACCAACCAATCTCCTGCTAAAAGTCCTCGACAAGCTAGTATCCTGCAAAGGAATAGCTCCTGTAGTGGCCGCCAAATGGCCCAAAAACAATGGCTTCCTCTAATTCTAGAATTGAAACTGTAGCTGTTTCCTCTGCTGTACCCAGCTTTATCAAATCTGGTTCAGAAGTCGGCTATTACATTTCATCTCCGAGTACCAACAACCTGCATTTCAGGATTTTTTCGCCCTAACAGCGAACAAAAGTTTGGGATCTCGAAGAATATGACCGACTTCATTGTAGAGCACAAGTCAAGTCCAACCAGGAGACAATGTGAATTGTCTTGGAAGAAAAGGGCACCCCTCGGTAAAATAAGGTGACCAACAGAAATTTCAAAGGTTCCTGTCTCTCTTTCTTCTTTTACCTACTTGAACGAGGCCTGACTTCCACTACGATAACCATGTGTAAGTCGGCCTTGACTAGACCTCTTCTATACGCCTTGAGACAAACCTCATAAGCGAAACCTTTTTTAAGGTACCAAAGCATACTCTAGACCCAAGCCGACAACCCCTCCAAAGCCCATTACATGGTCGTTGGTCAAAGTCTTACACTATGCTTCGAACTTAAACAGTGAGGATTGTACTCTAAAGGAGCTAATACAGAAAGTCAATTTTCTGTTCGCAATAGCCTCAGGGGCTATATAGGCCATATTCAGTTCACAGAAGAGGGAGAACTGAATCCTTTCCCGATCCTACTTTTCTCGCCAAAACAGGCTGCCCACCAAAAGGTGGGGTCCTTGGAGAATCTGCCCACTGAAGGAAGATGTCTCCCTATGCCCATTACTTGGTCTTAAGGTCTATCTTCGGAGAACTTCAGACTTCAAGGAAGGACAGCTCTTCCGAGGCGATACGTTAGGATAAAAAATTTATCCCTAAAAATAACTGAGAGCAGTGCTCACCTACTTATTCGCAGAGCGGATCCTGATAGCTCACCCGCAGTTCATGATCCTAAGAAAATTGCTTCTTCACGGAACTTCTTCCAACACTATTTGAAGCAAGTACATAAGATAAGACATGTTGTGGTGGCAGCGGGTAGTTCTAAAGAACCCGTCGTCTTAGCCTGCGACGAACAGTGAACTGCCCTAGGACTTTCCAGTGCACCGGGTGCATGGGCACATTTACCCTCGAGTGCAAATCATAACTATGATTAACACACTGTTCCACATAGGTGCATATCTGACCGATAACACCAGTGCCGAGTGAACGTTTGCGTCACGGTGTTCATGCATTTCCTAAATCTGTATAGATCAGTCAGATTTGGTTTCACATCTCTATTGAGAGGCATCATTTCGATGATATTACATATTTTCCCAAAAGGAGAAAATATGGACCCTGATGTGTTTTCAATGCCGGATCAGATTCATACCTGATTGTAACTACAATTGATAATTTAGCTACAAGGTAAAATACTGAACGTATTTGCGTCTTATTGCTGCTATCTCAGTAACAGACGAATAAAACATACCAGAGTTTTAATTAAGCCCTAGAAGGGCCCAACTTGAAATCAGAGTACAGATTTCCAAGGGATAAAGGGTAATCTCTAAGATTTACCGTCCGTCCCTATGGAGACACAAACTTTGAATCCTTATAGTCGAAGTCGACACTTTCCCTGCAAGGGGCAGGAAGCCCTAAGCTAGTTCCAAGCTTAGTGGATATGACAAATAACGGTAATGTCATATAAAAAGGTCTAGGAGACCATATAAGGAACTTATTCAAAGTAAAGGTATTTATACAAACCCACAGATATAGTATTTTCAAGTAATTCTCTGGTAAACTTCCATCAGGATGACATGGCTGAACCCAAAAAAAAACAGATTTTGAGGAAAGCGAAAAATCTATTTTTGGGTTATATGGCCATGTCATCTTGATGGACCCTCCCTCCTTTATAAAAAAGAGTATACATATATGTAACAAAGTACCCACCCGAAAATACTCTATCTGCGGCTATCCTTGCTTAATTGGAACAAGGAATGTAGTTCCCCGGGGTGGTACGGGGAGGGGATCCACCGGGTAACCTTGATAACGACTCCCCTTCAATTTCGCCATTCTTCCCCCTCAAAGCGACAACTCTATTTGGGGTGAAGATTGCCATGTGTCGTATCAAGAAATACGTCCCCTGATATTATGCGATATCCTTAAAAGTTATTTTAAGGATACTCGTGGCAGGAGTTAGAATTCTGGAAACCTGTGGTTAATTCTCTGGGAGTATCACTGTAGCCAAATATCCCTTAGAAAGCTGCCTAAATAAACCTTCCATCAGGACGACATGGCCATATCACCCAAAAATAGATTTTTCGCTTTGCTCAAAATAGTCAGTGGTTTTTTAATATATTCAGTCTGTGGTCAGTGATTGGCTAATAACAAATTTTGTGGTTAATTGTTCAGGCGAGATATTTTTGTTGTTTATGGTTATAAATATTTGGTGTAATATTGAAATTGTGGTTATAATTAAATGACTAGTGTTTTTGTACGTTAACTCGAACTTCGTGTAAATTATTCAGATAATAATTTATTTTCTATTTAAATCCTTGATAATGATAGGAGATTTTATTTGTTAACGTTCGTTTTCTAAATTGATTTCACTCATAGACACCATTTAACATCTTTTCATCTATTCATATTCATTATTTTCTATCTAAGTCATTAATAATGATTAAACATTTTATTTATTCGCGTTCGTTTTTTTTTTTTTATTGATTTCATTCTTACTGATCATTTAACAGCTTTTATTAATCATATTTTTAATTTCTATTTACTTCATAAAGTGTCACGGAAACAGTAAAAATTACTTCTGTAAAGATTTCAATAATTAAAATAAATACCCATTATGTTTATCACAAATTAACAAAATACAATATAAATAATAAAACGTCACGTGGTCGTGATGGTGTGGTGCCAAGTCGCAGGCTCCATATATTCATTAGATACTACAACGATTTCGTCGTACATCTAGACCGTGCCAGAGACTAAGTAATATTCAAATAGCTTTTATTTTGCGTTGTTACTGAACTCAAGACTCTAGTAACATGGCTGATTAGACATCAGATAATTTAGTCTCTGAAGTACATAAGAACTAATACTTAGGAAAATTGTAGGAAAATTATTCATATTTTTAATAAGTAGGTGATTGCAGCTTAGAAAAAAGAATGACGCTTTTAATTACCTATAAAAACTAAAAAAGAAAAACGTTTAACCTAGATGGAATAGTGAGTTGAATCCTCATAGAATCTCAAGAGGACAAAAGTAAGCTGCTGTTGTCATAATGCAACTTTGGGTCTTTGAGCTTTAGAGGCTAGAATTCGGATTGGCAATCGAAGGATCTTCGCCACTTGGAGAGATACCATTTATGCACAGTCCAATCTATAGGGAATAAGTCTGCTAAAATACACTAAAGATGGTTTGGACAGTTGAGTGCGATTTTCTTGAAGCATTTAAAAATATGAAAGGATCATTAAGTTTTCATATAAATGATCAATATTTAGAAAGTTATTATTGTCAATTACCCAATGGCCATGTAGAAAAGGTTAAAAGATGTTGCCACCGATGATGCATTATCATATAAAGAAATATGAAAGAAATAAAAAACCAATTTAGTAATACATGTGAAATATATTATTGCAACACATTTCCTTCAAGTAAAAAATTAAGTGGACTTGAATTAAAAGGCAACTTGCCAATGGTAGCAACATACGCAATTGCTTTTCTTGCGTAACACAATCCAGGATTAACCAACCGTCACATTAAGCTGAGGACAAGTTGTATGCAGCTCGTCTGCGGGGATTCCGAGAGATAAGAAGTCTTTGACCCAGAAATAAAAATCTCCTTAAATGCAGAACCATTGTCGGTGCTTTCGCCATCCCCGCCAATTTTGGGCTTCTCATTTGGGATTTGTTTCCCAACCGACGAAGAATACTGACGAGATAAGAACAGGAAATGCTGTGAGTGGGTGTGGCTTCTGCAGGTGATCACAAAGACAAGAAAATCAAGAAAGAAGAATTTTGGGGAGAATTCGACACTCGCAAAAAGATTTTGATATGGATGGTGTATCAAAAATTTTTTTTTTGTTTTTTCAAGCTTGTTAGAAAATTTAATACTAAGAGAGAAGTAATATGTGAGAAATGGGGGAATTACTAAACTCACTTTATGTAGATATTAAAACTCTATTTTGAACATTATTCACATATTTGTTTAATTGTTTTAAAAACAAATTTCCATTTATTTTTTAAGTAAACTGACAAAATGATAAATATTAAATTCTTGCACGTTCAGTGCTATTGAAGGAAATACGAATTGTGAGAAATGTATCTCATTCCTCCATCGTCCTTGGTTGGATTGTGTATTCTCTGTGCTCAAGTGATAAATACCTGCAAAGAATTTGTGCCCTCTCTTGACCGAAGTAAACGCTTCGAACCTTGATGTCCCAGCTTGTGAAGTTTACTTTTACGTATGGATCATTACCTATCAAGTTGATTGGCAAAAGCGACTTTGTTGTGTTGTTAATGCCATAGACAAGTGCCAAGACAAAACACTAAACAAATTCTTTTATGAAAGTCTAGGCATATTTCAAATCATTTTTTTTTTTTGCAAAAAAAAAAGAAAAAAAAAATCAGCTATAGATATTAATGTTGGAAAATTTAGTTTTGTTTCATCTATTGTTTCTTTCGTCATGATTGTGGCCGAAAAATGTATTTTGATAACATGAGAGTGGTAAACACTTTCATTAATTACCATTTATATATATATATATATATATATATATATATATATATATATATATATTATTATTATTATTATTATTATTATTATAATGTATGGATCCCTGGTCTGAGCACTCAAAATATATTATACGATTATGACTCGCAAAGTCTGGGTATTAACAAAATATACTATACTACAGCTTAGTGACTGGGAACCAAACATATATTATTATTATTATTATTATTATTACTACTACTACTAGCCAAGCTACAACCCTAGTTGGAAAAGCAAGATGCTATAAGCCCAAAGGCTCCAACAGGGAAAAATAGCCCCGTGAGGAAAGGAAATAAGGAAATAAATAAATGATGAGAACAAATAAACAATAAATCATTCTACAAACAGTAACAACGTCAAAACATAAATGTCATATATAAACTATAAAAAGACTTATGTAAGCCTGTTCAACATGAAAACATCATATACTTCGACTGGCAAGTTAATTAACCTCTCAGATTCCAAATTACTTGTTTGCTTTTACATTAAAACTGTTACACTTAAAAACATTAATACCCGAATTCTGAGACCGTTAAATAATATCCAGACAGCAATATATAAAACACCGAATATCCAAAGGTCTCTTAAACACACTCAATACTAAAATGTGATTCTTAAAAGGAATCGAGCGAAAATCTGATCTCAAATAGTGATGATTGGAATAATACACTCGCTACAAAAATTAATATATTCTATATAAATTACAATACTTTAAAAAGATTTTACATAAAATTAGTCACTGGAAAAAATGTTAGGTCTCAACAAAACTTAGAATAAGACAAAATGTTACGATATGAAATTATAAAAGAACTTGAACTATTAAATCTGAATAAACCTTAGAAAAGAAATAATGTAATGCAAATAATACAAATGGTTGAAATAACTCTGCAGAAATACAATGCTTAAGTTTAACTCTAAATGAATAATAATTAACCAGATC
>NC_090735.1:109019922-109047422 GCF_036898095.1 Palaemon carinicauda
TATTTCTTTGGCAGATAGTAAAGATGAGAGCATAATCTTCTTTTTTTAAGGTCCAAGGCGGAGCAAAAAGAGATGGTTGAATAATGTTCATTTCCATGTTGGTAGATTGCAATAACCTATTTGCTCTTATTGGGAATGGTGGTTCATGTTTGTTTATGAATATGTCCCTGTGGTTGAATACCTTTGTTGGAGAATTAGTGGATAGAATCTGCAAAGCACTTCGCATGGTTACAAAATCTCGATGTAGAGACAAGGGCGGAAGGGTGGTTCCCTATTTTTACATTGCCCTGAGCTATTTGGGGAAAACCTAATGGCTACGCTACATAGTCTTAGACCTTGTGTATTGGATCTAAACACTCCAAAATACCTGCGGATCCTGAGCCATATATTGAGCTACCATAATCTATTCTCAATAACACTAATGGTGTATAGATCATCAGTACAGTTGATCTATTTGCACACCATATTGTATTAGACAACTATTTTTTATAAAGTTTAGAGCATTATTACATTTGGATTTCATACAATATACATGAGCTTTCCAATAAAGTTGGTATCAATTATTAGACCCAAAAATTTTACCTTAGCTTGGAATTGAATATGATGGTTGCCTAATGTGAGTTTTAATCCTTGGTTTTGGTTCCATCTAATATTCTTATAAAACATTATTGCTTGCGTTTTTCTGCAGAAAGTCTGAAACCAACAGACGTGGTCTAAACATTTATTTTTCGAATGGTGTTGTTTAAAATTCTTTGTAAGTGACCAAGACTGTTTGAAGAGCCGTATATTGCAAAGTCGTCCACTTGAAGACTACTTTGCACTCCTTGGGGCATTTGCGCAACTATATCATTAATTGCTAATGCAAAGAGAGTGCCACTTAAGACACTACCCTGCGGTACACTTCAGTGTAGGTTGTAAGTTTCATAATAAACATTCTCTATACGAGTTTGGAGTGTTCTTCCACAAAAAGAATTTCTAATTGAAATAGGTAGGTGCCCTCGAAAACCATTGCCATGTAAGGATTATTGTATTGAATGTTTCCAAGTAGTACTGTATGCCTTTTAAATGTCAAAAAACTACGGCTACAGTGATTTGCTTTATTTCAAATCCTCTGCGTATATAATTTTTTAAGTGAGAAAGTAAGTCCAAGTAGATCGCTCCAATTGAGAGCTAAACTGTGAGGCAGATAAAATGTTGTCACGACGTAAACACCAATATAGTCTCTAGTTTACAATTTTTTTCTAGTAATTTGCATATACAACTGGTCAATAAAATTGGTCTATAATTGTCAGGGTTACTGGGATCTTTTCCTGGTTTCTCTATTGGAATTACTATTGAAAGTTTCCATATCTTTGGAAATAGATGTTTGATCTAAAGATTATAAAATTCCAATAAAAAGACCTTTACCAAAGAGGTCAGATTGTTATATCAAAATTTATTTTATCTTTACCGGTGGCCGATGAACTACAACTTGATAGAGCAAATTCAAACTCCTCGGTAAATCTTTTATTATAATGAATATCTTCCACTGTGTCAAAATTTAGTGTAACTTCTTCTTTTCTTTTGATATATAGAAAGTGGTGATCTATATTATTAATACTGCTTATACTTTCCATAATCGGACCCATTATGCATCAAATCATGTCTGGAAGGTCTGCTATAGGAACCATTAATTTTCTGGAATTTCTGCCATACCTTAGGCATTGGAGTATTTTCTAATATATTAGATACATATGTTTGCCATGATTTTACCATTCCTTTTATTGATTCTTTTCTAAATTTATCAGATATCTTATCAAATAATGGTTTTAATACATTAATGTCTATTGCTATATCAACCAGTTTATTAATTGTATTTCTAAATATAAGGAAACCTGTACTCAAATAATTAAATCTTTTATTCAAAGTTTCCTAATTTTCTACCAATTGCGTGCTTTTCTTTTATTAGTTGGGCCGTATATCTGACCACGGAGGTACCGAGTGTTTTATTGGTCGGGCACCAGTTACAGCCATAGATTTATCAGCTGCTTGTTTAATGAAGTCAAAAAAAAAATTCATTTATTTCATCAGAATCTAGTGAATAATTGAATGGAGACAATTGACTTGTTCAAAATTTGAAATTATCCCAGTCAGCTTTATTTGTATTATAACGCCAAGTGGAAGGAATTGTTGTATATCCTAACAGATTATATTAATATTGAAAAATGGTCACTGCTATAAAGGTCGTCTAGCCTGCTCCATTCAAAACTATCAACACTATTGTCTATTTAGGAATATGTTCCATGAGTTTTCGAGTAATATGTGATAGTGACATCCTCGTTTAATATACAAAGGTTAAGGTGTCAATGACCTTAGATGTCAGGATGCCAGATAACTCCTAATCAATCAATCAATACAAATTCTGACCATCCTTTACATTTAAACCTTCCCGAACAGTTCCACCCTGTTCGTAATAATAGGCATGCAGTTAATTCTAATAGTCAGGCCTTCTCCATTATAAGGCTCATTTCTACACTGTACTCTATAAGTTTTATTCCAGCTGTGACCAAGTTGTGAAATTATCTTCCTAATCAGGTAGTTGAATCAGTAAAACTCCATAAGTTCAAACTTGCAGCAAATGTTTTTAAGTTGAACAGGCTGACATAAGTCTGTTTATAGTTTATATATGAAGTATATATTTTAATGTTGTTAATTTTTTTAAATATTTTATTTAAATTATTCATTACTTCTTATATCGTTTATATATTTCCTTATTTCCTCTCCTCACTGGCCTATTTTTCCCTGTTGGAGCCCTTGGGCTTATAGCATCTTGCTTTTTTAACTAGAGATGTAGCTTTGCTAGTAATAATAAAAAAAAACGGCTAAGATCATTCGGTAGTTGTTCAACCTTGGTACCTGTTGTATCAAAACCAACACAATTAGTGTCCTAAATGGGGTTGTGGGCCTTGAAGTCTCCGATTAATATGAAATCTTACTTATCTGGGAGATCTTTACTGCATTTTGCAAATTATGGCTACAAGAGGATTGGTTGTATATATTACATAAATTGAAAGAATTTCTATTCACATTTACTTTAATTCCAGATAATTGAAATTCTGATGTGTTAAATTTCTTAGCATCATGTGTTACTTTAATGTGAACATACATTGCAGTCCCTAATGCACCACCTGAAGGGACTGAGTGAGATGATACTCGCAGGTTGTAGTTTCCTATTGAAGTAACATCATTGGTAGTATGATGTAATAATATTGCAATAGAGTTATAATTTTGGATAGCTTTTAAATTATCACTAGATGTAAACGGATTCTAAGACCATTAACATTCCATTGAATTATGTAAAGACTGAACATTACGTCAATGGAGAGGAATTTCCACTGGGTAGAGCATTATTTCTGCTTATTTTGTTGGAGTTGGGGTTTTGCTTAACTGCATTGGCATTACTTTTATTAGGTTTTGGCTCTTTAAATATGGTTTTCTGATGTTTACTTGCATCATGATTTGCTTCCTGTTATTTGGATTTTGGTTAACCTTTTCTAAAAACTTTTCAAGATGAAGAGTGCCTGTTGCACGCTCCTTTATTAGATGATCAACACACATATAACCAATATTATGAGTTTCTAATTTACTATACTGGTTTTTATTTTCATTTCTTGATAAAGTTGTCAACTAAATTAATATTTCTATGTACGTTTATGTTTTTGATGTCGTTAAATTCAGATAAGACCCAATCATAGCATCCACAGAAAATTTTATGCGGTGCTTTATTTTCTGTTTCAGTCTTTTTCACAAAATCATTGACTTATCAGTTATGCCTATAACCGGAGATGGATTCATTTTTCAAGTGTTGTATTACTGATTAGATTTCCCTCACCTACTTGAGAATCACATGGATTCCTATGGACATCGACTTCTACCACTAGTTTGGTCGCTTGATTGATTGTGCAGTTAGGTTCAGGCTGAGAGAACGGTGCAGCTATAATTGATCCTTTCTGTAGATTGACACTGGAGGGAGCTTCTTTCATTTTGCTTAAAAAGTCATCATTATTTGCGTTTTTTTTATTTTGGAGGAGCTGTACTTTCCCGCCCACGTTTTTCCCCACAGATTTTGATTTTGGAGGTTCAAGTTCAACCATCTCCACTTCAGAAAGAACTTCCGTGCTTTTGGATGTTTCATCAGTAGCTACTGTAGTACGTCAAATCTGTTAAGTACAGTAATAAGAAATTTTTGCTTGATTTGATAACTTTGGGTAGTGCTATTATTGTATTTTTAGTTGGCATATCACGGTGCATGTCTTTAAACAATTGGTTATCAATATCAGTAACAGTGAAGGAGCACAATTCCAAGTTGAGAGGTTTGGTAATTCTATTTGGCAAGGCTGTGGGAATAGAGTTATCTAGTGGATTGGAACAAAGAATTCTAGAGTTATTTGTTGAATCAGGTAAATTGGCTACTACTCTAGCATATACTGGACTATTACCTGAAAGTTTTTTCCTGGCTGAACCAAAAGTAATATGTTTATCATTGGCAGTTTAAATTATGGCTTGTTCCAATTTGTATTTGGGACAAATTTTTGAGTTTAGAGAAAGAGCTCCTTTGCAATGAGGACAAAATTTCCCTGCCTTACATTCTGTAGAGAGGTCATGGAATTTGGAGCCGTCAAAACCTCTTTTTCCATTGACGCATTTAACATTGATATGGTCATAGTCATTATAACTATAGCACTGCATTGGTCTTTAATGAAATTTCTTTAAGGAATCCTTTATGTGTCGAATTTTTATGTAGTCGAGAAGAAACGATGTAGAAAATATAAGTAAAATATCATTGTTGGTACGCTTCATAAAGGTCCTTCCTATATATAATTCGTTTAGCGTGTTTGTAATTTGGGTGATTAAAAGTTCTTTCAATAAGACCTGAAGATGACAGTGTCAAATCATTAAGTAAAACTGCTTGGGTTTCATTGCCAAGCTTAACCAGCAAACATCGACCATATCATTTCAAGTTACCTTGGGGAATCTTACCACCTTTACTTTCTAGGAACTCAATAGCCCTTGATAATGTTATCACAACCATTCTTGTATGATACAACTGGTATCATTCTAGGTGACATTTCGTAAAATTCATCATACAAGGCAGTGCTTTTAGGAATATAATCAAATTCAGAACCAAAACTTTTTTGAAGCTGTGGATTTTCACGTGATAGGAGAATTTAGGAATATTGTCATCCTTAACACTTGCAAAAGCAATCTTAGCTTCTGAGGAATCATTGAAGGAAATGCAAACCTCAAAATCTTGCTTATCTTTTGACAGCTTTAACTTCATTCTTTCAATCTTTCCAAAAGGTTTGAAAAGATTGAATAAGTGTTCATAACTGATATTTTGAGCAATTCTAGCACAATGCAAAACTCTTAAATTTGCATTTTTCCTGCCAGATAATTTATTCCCCTGGCATCGTGGGGAAGGTGGAATATATGGATCCAGTGTAAAAACATTGGAGGTATGGGTTTCCATGGAGCGATCTTTTTTGGTCATTAAGTCGTCAACAGGAACAATATGGCTAGAGCAGCATTAGCAGAAGTCGTCAACAGTGTCAAGGGGTTGTCAGCATATTCAGCTGAAGGGGGTCATTATTCGTTATGTCCATACTCATGTTCGTTTGTTGTGTTTGTTTGTTTGTTTATCCTACTTGAGAATATTAAGAAAGTATCATAATTTAGAAAGTATATTTACATTCTCCACCATCAGCACGGTGAGAGTATACTTCCCAGATGGTCCACCCCATACCATACCCGTAGGAGAGCACCAAATTCGATACAGAGGCACAGGTGTAAGCTAAACCCGCCTGTTAGGACTGAGGCCATGGAACATGAAATAATCCCCTCTGTATCCATAATGGTGGCCTTCCTGCCAGAATGGCGAGAGTCCCACTCCCAAGAATAACATTCCCCTGGATTCCAATGACCCAACTCTTGAGAGAAATTCTTCCAAAAAGATCCAACCCCTCTTCAGAATGGTTGACCTCATCAAATGCTCTCACATACAGCTTTGAATGCAAACACCTGCCAACCGTGATTCCTTCTCTCGTTCATCAAAGCAGGCAGTAAAAACGAATGTGGAAATATCCACTCTATTTAGGAGATTGAAGAATAAAATAAAAATAGAGAATTAATAGTAATAACAATAATATAGGTATATACAAATTTATGTACTACGATGGTGCAAGAAGAGAAAACTGAAATAAAGAAGAAGGCTTATGTGGTCCAGTCTTATTCTGGTCTCTGAGAACTGGCCTTAGCGGTATGACTGAACCTGCCAAAATCACCCCAACACAATAATGCCCATCTCATCATTGAGACTCTCAAGCCCCTCTTCTGCTGCAAAGTGCTGGACCATTGGAGGGGGTCATTTGGAGCAGTTCGAGTCTTCGTCTTTTGGACTGGTACATTCAAAGCAGAGGAACTGCCTTGTTACAGAGAAGGCCGCAAAACTAGTTTGAATAAAAGCGTTTCTAGTAATGATCACAATGCATAATTTAGAATGTTTTACTTACCAATTAGATTCAGATTCAGTTAAAATCAGAAGATATTTAATTAAAAAGGACAAAATATATTTATTTTACAATCAAGAAATGATTATCTTTGCTGTATAAGTAACAGAAATATGTTTTTTTATTTATAAGATAGCTGGCCTGAATCAAACATAATGATCTAATTATTCTGTATTGGAATTAATTTGATGAAAAATTGCATATTCGATATTTTTTCATGCGTTTTTATTTTCTTATTATGACAGTAGTAGAGTATGATGTAAATCATAGATTTTTAAGAAAAAAAAATCTTTTGATTTAAATCAAGGATTAAAATCAACTTGATTTGAATCAAACAACTTTCATATATATATATATATATATATATATATATATATATATATATATATATATATATATATATATATATATATATATATATACTGTATATATATGTATATATATATATATATGTATATATATACATTCATATATACATAAACATATATATATATATATATATATATATATATATATATATATATATATATATATATATATATATATATACAAGTTTGTGTGTGGATTTGTGTTTTAACGGACCATTACTCTTCGTCTTCAAATTTTGTAATAGAGGCCAATGGTAACTAAATCTTTAAGGTTCTAAAAAGTCGAATCCTGTAGATTTCCCACATTCTAGTGTACACACTTCTCCATGAAACTTAAATGAAAGACTGGCAAGTATGTTACGAAACAGGAAGCGTTTGACATGTTGATATAAGATAAGAGGTGGAATATTTTCCTTGTTTTTACTTTTCTCTAACAGTTCTCCTGTTTTTTATGTTGTTAAAATTGATTTTATTTCGATGTTAAATGACATTCATCATTGCTAAAATCAGAGTTTTAAGCTACTTGGAAATCTCTCTCTCTCTCTCTCTCTCTCTCTCTCTCTCTCTCTCTCTCTCTCTCTCTCTCTCTCTCTCTTCATCCTCCTATTTAGACCTTATTCACAATAAACGAACTACAATTCGGACACGAATATCGCTATAAACCGGAGTCTTGATGTTGCAATCCATTTTATAGAACCTGGGTCAGATTTGATTTATAAAGAGGTAATGTTTTCTTTTCTAAAGATGTGGAAGAGAATGATGTATGTATGTATGTATGTGTATACTGTATATATATATATATATATATATATATATATATATATATATATATATATATATATATATATATATATATATATATATTCCTATATATACATATATATCTATCTATCTATCTATCTATCTATCTATCTATATATATATATATATATATATATATATATATATATATATATATATATATATATATATATATATATATACAGTATATATATATGTATATATATATATCTCAAATACATATGTCTATACACATTTTTAAAGACCTATTTCTGTATATATTTATAAAATTCGAATATTTATGAATATATCCCTTTATACGTTATATGCATATATACTGTCGGTGGTAAGTTGGTCAGGGCACCAGCCACCCTTTGAGATACTATCGCGAGAGCGTTGTCGGTTCTTTGATTGGTCAGACAGTACTTTCTGGTTACGGCTCATTTTTCCTTTTCCCACATATACATCGAATAGTCTGGCCTACTCTATCAACATCCTCCTCTGTCCTCATTCACCTTACAACACTGTGATTATCAAACAATTCTTTTTCCCCCAAAGGGTTAAATACGGCACTGTAATTGTTCAGTGACTACTTTCCTCTTAGTAACAATAGAAGAGATTCTTCAGATATGATAAGCAGTTCTTCTAGAAGAAAACTCCCAAATCAAACCATTGTTCCCTAGTCTTGGGTAATACTTTAGCCTCTGTACCATGGTCTTCCACTGTCTTGGGTTAGAGTTCTCTTGCTTGAGGGTAGACTTTGGCACACTATTATATCATACTTCTCTTCCCCTTGTTTATTTTTTTCTATAAATTATATAAGAACTATTTATTTCATTGCTGTTACTGTTCTTTAGATATTTTATTTTATGTGTTTATTACTTTTCTTGTGGTTTATTTCCTTTCTACACTGGGCTATTTTCCCTGGTGGAGTCCATGGGATTATAGCCTACTGCTTTTCCAACTATTAATAATAATATACATACATACATATACGGTATGAGTGTGAATATACTGCATACCCGTATATTTAAACGTACATATATCCGAAAAGTTCCACTTAATTTTCCAGATAATTTATATCAAAGAAAAAATTCATTATGTCTGCTAGTATAACAGTATTAACGAACTTGCTAAGATTTGAATATTGAATAAAATAAATGAAAATAAACAATATGAATGCTTGTGAGTAAAATCCAAAACGTCATTTTTGACCGAGGGTGGGACTTCATTAAAATATTATTATTATTACTTGCTATAAGCCCAAGGGACCCAACAGGGAAAATGGCCCAGTGAGGAAGGAAACAAGGCAATATAAAATAATTTATGAACAGTAACAACATTAACATAAATATTATCTATATAAACTATACAAACTTTAACAAAACAAGAAGAAGAGAAATTAGATAGAATAGTGTGCCCATGTGTACCCTTAAGTAAGAGATATCTAACCCTAAAGTGAAAGACCATGATACAGAGGCTATGGCAATACACAAAACCAGGGAACAATGGCTTGATTTTGGAGTGTCTTTCTTCTAGAAGATATGCTTACCATACTAAAGAGTCCCTTACACCCTTGCTAAGAGGAAAATAGCCACTGAATAATTACAGTGCAGCAGTTAACTTGTTGAGTGAAGAAGAATTGTTTGGTAATCTCAGTGTTGTCAGGTGTATGAGAACAGAGGAGAATCTGTGAAAAATAGGCCAGATTATTCGGTATATGTGAAGGCAAAGGGAGAGTGAACCGTAACTAGAGAGAAAGATCCAATGTAGTACTCTCTGACCACCCATAACTCTCTAGCGGTAGTATCTCCTAATTTTGTAATCATGCTTTGGCCTTTAATCAGGCGAGCTACCCTTGTTAAAATCTCTACTTTTTACATCTTTTTTTGAAGATATTTTTTATTTTATTTTCCATATTTGTATAATTGTTCTTACTGGCAGCACAGCATACATGATAGAAAATATAATACATGAGTCCTGAGAAGAGGCACTGAATAGATGAGCAGAAACTAGTTATGAATAATACCCTGTACTACTTTGCCCGAACATACGAGTGGGGAATACCTTAACGTGGTAAAAGGGTTTGTGTATCGTAATGATCAGCAAAGCTGTACTAGTTATGGTCTCCCATATTAGGTTGGTTTGCTGTGAGCGACCAAACTAAAGTCTCACACCATCACCAATCCACAGCGGCCAGCATGATAATGAAAACTGGCCAAACTCCAGACATGATTAGTGACATGTCTGTGGCCTTTGTCCTTCAGTAGACTAGAAAGGGCTGCATTTGTTGTTATATATATATATATATATATATATATATATATATATATATATATATATATATATATTTACATATATATACACACATATGTACTGTATATATATATATATATATATATATATATATATATATATATATATATATATATACACACACACACACACACACACATATATATATATATATATATATATATATATATATATATATATATATATATATATATATATATATATTACGTGTGTGTATATTTATATATAATATTACTAAGGACTCGTGGTACGTATCTTTCGAAAAAATTTCAAATTTTTTGAGATATAATGAACCCATCAAAGACTTTTCAAGTGAGGGTTATTCAATTTCCCATTAGTTTGCATTTCTTGATTTGCATGCAAACGAGCCTTTGTGACATTCGTCATACAAACAGATCTTTAGATATTTTCATTATTTACTCTTGCCTTTTGTTCTCTCCGGCTGCTGGCGCTGCTGCTGTGAGGTGTTTTTAAGATGTTGATTTCTCTTTGGAAAGAATCATTTGCCTGAGAACACACACTCTCTCTCTCTCTCTCTCTCTCTCTCTCTCTCTCTCTCTCTCTCTCTCTCTCTCTCTCTCTCTCTTTGCCTTCGCAATAATAATTCAGGGCTCTTAATGAGACTGTATATATTAACAGCTGGGTAAACAGTCTTCGCAAAAGAGAAAAAACTGCTGAATTAGGAGGCTGGATCTTGCTGTGAGAGATTTATTAATCGTGGACGTGTTTCGCCTGTTAATTGGTCAAGGCCACCCCTCTCTCTCTCTCTCTCTCTCCCTCTCTCTCTCTCTCTCTTTCAAGACAAAGCATACTCACTTTGTAAAACACTTTTCACATGAGAAATTGTATTACCTTGATGGAGTAATTGAATGTATTTATTTTTATAGAAATAATTAACCCCCATTTCCGGTTACCTAACAGTTTTTGAAGACACTTACAAATGAATATCTAGGATTTTAAGAGAAATAAATAAAATGTCCTCCCCTTACATAGTAGTATATATATATTCATTTTCATTCTATAGAACGGTGGTATTTCACAAATGTTAAAGTTTTAGATATATTTGGGTAATATTGCAACGAAATTCATATTTTTTTGTATTTACTGGTATAATGGCCTTGCTGTCTTGTTAATCATTTTTTTGTTACAAAATTTCCACGTAGAGTAAACTTGTGTTATTGAGAATATAATAAGTGATTCATGTAAAATTTAATTTTCAAAATTGAAACTTGAACTTCCACTTTACTCGCAAATGGAAATGTAAAATTTTAGTAAACGCGATTCACAAGGATAAAAATTATCTTCAAAAGCCACTACAAGATTTATTTGTTGAAGAAGTTATAAGTTTCGTGGCTCTAACATTTTCTGTAAAAGATTTGTTTGTTGAGTTGGCAGCATCCTCTTCAAAAGGGGTTATAAGGTTAGTGGTTCTAACATGTTTTATATAAGATTTGTTTGTCGAATTGAAATCATTCTCATCAAAAGGGGTTACATTTTTAGTGGCTCTAACAAGTTCTGTACAAGATTCGTTTGTCACGTAAATAGCATCCTCTTCAAAAATGGGTTACATGGTTAGTGGCTCTAACATGTTCTGTACAAGATTTGTTTGTCGAGTTGACAGCATCCTCTTCAAAAGGGGTTATATGGTTAGTGGCTATAACATGCTCTGTTTAAGATTTGTATGACGAGTTGACATCATCCTCTTCAAAAGGGGTTAGAAGGTTAGTGCCCATAATACGTTATGTACAAGATTTGTTGATCGAATTGAGAGCATCCTCTTCATGAGTGGTTAGATGGTTAGTGGCTCTAACATGTTCTGTACAAGATTTCTCTATCGAGTTGACAGCATCCTCTTCAAAAGGGTTATATGGTTAGTGACTATATAATGTTCTGTTTAAGATTTGTTTGTCGAGTTGACAGCATTCTCTTCAAAACGGGTTAGAAGGTTAAGGGCTATAATTTGTTCTGTACAAGATATGTTAATGTTAGATAGTTAGTGGCTCTAACATGCTCTGTAGAAGATTTCTTTGTCGAGTTGACAGCATCCTCTTCAAAAGGGGTTATATGGTTAGTGGCTATAACATGTTCTGTTTACGATTTGTATGTCGAGTTGACAGCATCCTCTCCAAAAGGGGTTAGAAGGTTAGTGGCTATAATATGTTCTGTACAAGATTTGTTGATCGAATTGAGAGCATCCTCTTCATGAGTGGTTAGATGGTTAGTGGCTCTAACAGGTTCTGTACAAGATTTCTTTATCGAGTTGACAGCATACTCTTCAAAAGGGGTTATATGGTTAGTGACTATGCCATGTTCTGTTTAAGATTTGGTTGTCGAGTTGACAGCATCCTCTTCAAAAGGGTTATATGGTTAGTGACTATACCATGTTCTGTTTAAGATTTGTTTGTCAAGTTGACAGCATCCTCTTCAAAAGGGCTTAGAAGGTTAGGGGCTATAATATGTTCTGTACAAGATATGTTAATCGAATTGAGAGCATCCTCTTCATGAGTGGTTAGATAGTTAGTGGCTCTAACATGTTCTGTACAAGATTTCTTTATAGAGTTGACAGCATCCTCTTCAAAAGGGGTTATATGGTTAGTGGCTCTAACATGTTCTGTTTAAGATTTGTTTGTCGAGTTGACAGCATCCTCTTCGGAGGGGGATACATGGTTAGTGGCTCTAACATGTTCTGTACAAGATTTGTTTATCGAGTTGACAGCATCCTCTTCAAAAGGGGTTAGATGGTTAGTGGCTATAATATGTTCTATACAAGATATGTTGATCGAATTCACAGCATCCTCTTTACAAGGGTTTACACAGTCAGTGTCTCTAATATGTTCTGCACAAGATTTATTTGTCAAGTTGACAAGACCCTCTTTAGAAGGTATTATATGACTCGTAGCTCTATGTCCTGTACAAGATTTGTTTGTCGAGTTGACAGCATCCTCTTCAAAAGGGGTTACATGGTTAGTGGTTCTAACATGTTCTGTACAAGATTTCTTTGTCGAGTTGATAGCATCCTCTTCGAAAGCAGTTACATGGTTAGTGGCTCTAACATGATTTTGTACAAGATTTGTTTGTCGAGTTGACTGCATCCTTTTCAAAAGGAATTACATGTTAGTGGCTCTCTTTTGACCTGACAGCATTCTCTTCAAAACGGGTTGCATGGTTAGTGGCTCTAACACATTGTATACAAGATTTGTTTGTCGAGTTGACAACATCCTCTTCAAAAGGGGTTGCAGGGTTAATGTCTCTAACATGTTCTCTACAAGATTTATTTGTCGAGTTGACTGCATCATCTTGGAAAGGTGTTACATGATTATTGGCTCTAGCATGTGTTGCACAAGATTTGTTTGTTGAGTTGACAGCATCCTCTTCAAAAAGGGTTTATTGGTTCATGGCTCTAACATGTTCTCTGAAAGATTTGTTCGTCGAGTTGACTGTACTCTCTACAAAAGGGGGTTGCATAGTTAGTGGCTCAAACATGTTCTGTACAAGATTTGCTTGTGGAGTTGACAGCACCCTCTTCAAAGAGAGCTTCATGGTTCATTACTCTAACAAGATCTGTACAAGATTTTTTTTTGTAGAGTTCACTGCATCCTCTTCAAAAGGGGTTACAAGGTTAGTGTCTCTAACATGTTCTGTACATGATTTTTTTGTCAAGTTGATAGCATCCTCTTCGTAAGTAGTTTCAGGATTTATGACTCTAACATGATGTGCATAGGATTTGTCTGTCAAGTTGACAGCATTCTCTTCAAAAGGGGTTACATGGCTCGTGGATCTAACATGTTCAGTACAAGATTTGTTTGTCAATTTCACTGCATCCCCTTCAAAATGGGTTACATTGTTCCTGGTTCCAATATGTTATGGGCAAGATTTATTTGTCAAGTTGACAACATGCTCTTCAAAATGGGTTATAAATTTCGTTGCTCTAACAGTTCTGTACAGGATTTGTTTCATGAGTTGACAGCATCTTCTTCAGAGGGGGTTATATAGTGAGTGGCTCTAACATGTTCTGTAAAATATTTGTTTGTCAAGTTGACTACACCTACTTCAAAAGGGGTTACATGGTTAGAGGCTCTAACATAATCTGTATAAGATTTGTTTTTCAAGTTGACTGCACCTTCTTAAAAAGGGGTTACATGATTAGTAGGGTAACATGTTCTCTACAATATTTGCTTGTCGAGTTGACTGGATCTCTTATGAAAGGGGTTACATGATTAGTGGTTCTAACAGTTCTCTACAAGATGTGTTTTTTGAGTGTAATGTTGTTTACAAGATTTGTTTTACAGGTTGACAGTATCCTCTTTAATAGGGGTTACATGGTTAGTGGCTCTAATATGTTCTCTACAAGATTTGTTTGTCGACTTGACAGAATCTTCTTCAGGAAGGGTTATATATTTCGTGGCTCTAACACGGTCTGAACAAGATTTGCTTGTCGAGCTGACAGCATCTTCTTCAAGGGGGCCTATATGAATTATCAGTTCTAACAGATTCGGTATGAAAGTTATTTGTCAAGATAACAGTATCCTCTTCTGATGGGGTTATATGTTTTGTGGCTTTAACATGTTCTGTACGATATTTGTTTGTCGAGTCATATGTTTCATGGCTCTAAAATGTTCTGTACAAGATTCATTTGTCAAGTTAGCAGCATTCTCTTTAGAAGGGGTTATATGTTTCTTGGTTCTAACATGTTCTGTAAAAGAATTATTTGTTGATTTGACTGCATCCTCTTCAAAATGGGTAATGTGTTTTTGGTCTGTAACATGTTCTCTCCAATACTTATTTGTCCAGTTGACAGCATACTATTCAGAAGGGGCTATATCTTTCTTGGCTCTTAAATGTTCTTACAAGATTTATTTGAGGAGCTGATAGCATCCTCTTCATAAGGGGCTATATGGTTCATGGATCTAACATGTTCTGTATAAATTTTTTCTTGTCGAATTGACAGCATCTTTTTCAAAAGCACTTACATGTTTTGTGTCTCCAAAATGTTCTGTATAAGATTTGTTGGCGAGTTGACAGTATCCTCTACAAAAGAGGTTATATGTTTCGTGACTTTAACAAGTTCTATACAAGATTTTTAGTTGAGTTGACAGCCTCCTCTTTAAAAGGAGTTATATGTTTCATAGCTCCAACATATTCTGTAAAAGATTTGTTTGTCGAGTTGACAGAATCCTCTTCTAAAAGTGTTATATGATGTGTGGCTCCAACATGTTCTGTACAAGTATTGTTTGTTGAGTTAACAGCATCTTCTTCAAAAGTGGTTATAAGTTTTGGGGCTTTAACATGTTTTGCAAAAGATTTGTTTGTTGAGTTGACAGCATCCTCTTCAAAAGGGGTTATTTGTTTTGTGTCTTTAACATGTTCTATAAAAGTTTTATTTGTTGCCCCGACCTTATCCTCTTCAGAAAGGGTTATATGTTTCGTGGCTCTAACATGTTTTGTAAAAAATTTGTTTGCAGAGTTGACAGTATCCTCTTCAAAAAGGGTTATATGTTTTATGGCCCCGACATGTTTTCATGTTTTGTACAAGATTTTTCTCGAGTTGATAGAATCCTCTTCAAAAGTGGTTCTATATTTTGTGGTTGCAACATATCTTTTACAAAATTTATTTGCATAGTTGACAGCATCCTCTTAAAAAAAGGGTTTTGTGTTTCGTGGCTCTAACATGTTCTGTACAAGATTTGTTTGTTAAGTTGACAGCATCCTCTTCAAAAGGGGTTATATATTTCGTGGCTCTAACATGTTCTGCAAAAGATATGTTTGTTCAGTTGACATTATCCTATTCATAAGGGGTTATTTGTTTTGGGGCTCTAACATGTTCCGTACAAGACTTGTATGTCGAGTTAATAGCATCTTCTTCAATAAAGTTTTTTGTTTTCTGGTTCTAACATGTTTGTTCAATATTTGTTTGCAGAGTTCACAGCATCCTTTTGAAACACGCTTACATGTTTCGTGACTCCATCATGTTCCGTACAAGATTTGTTTAGAGAGTTTACAGTACCCTCTTCAAAAGCACCTAAATGTTTTATGGTTCTAACATGTTAGGTACAAGATTTGTTTGTCGAGGTGGCAGCATCCTCTTCAAAAGGGGTTATATGTGTCTTGGCTCTAACATGTTCCATACAAGATTTATATGCTGAATTATCAGTATCCTATGTTTTGTAGCGCTAACATGTTCTGCATAAGACTTGTTTGCCAACTAGACAGCATCCTCTTCAGAAGGGGCTTAAAGTGTTTTGAGCAATGTATGAGCCAACTTGCGAATCACTATTGTTTTAGAGATGGATAGCCGAATAGAAGGGAGACAGATGTTTAATCAGATGCAATAATTCTCGCATATATGTTATGCAATCTCTAGAATAATAAATTATTAAAGATGGAAATGGTCACCAAAAAACATCCACGCTTACGTAATCTCATTAATATTCTGAGGTCTCTGTAACTGAGATTTTGTTAGTGACCATAAAGGATAAATCATTTCCTCTCTGAAGGTTATTCGTGTACAGTCAAGAAAAAGAAGTGTTATTTTCATACTAATGAAGGTGTTGACTCCTAGTAATGTTCAAGAGAGAAAATGAAAGCAAAATTTGACGTTTTCGTAAAATACTCTTTCTATCGAAGGCTTCATTTGTTTCCTTTCGTGGTAATGTTGAAATGAATGTGGGAATTTACATCCAAGATAATTTACAATTCGGTAGAACATTATCAGTTTGTATTGTTGCATTTAAAGTTCCCGTACACGGAACAGGTAACTGTCTACCAATCGTTGCCTTTCTCCATGGTGAGTTTAATAGAATTTCTATTTTTTGGAATTCAGTCACTGATGAGTTACATCATACTTTTACTCATTTCTATCGGAACAGCAAGCGAAAGGGGCCGCCTAGTAGGAGTGACTACGAATGCAGAAAAAAAAAATCTCAATTCAGGAGCCCTTCTTAGTATTAAGTCCCAAGGGTGTCATTTCTTAACCCACTTGAGGGTCATCCATCTCTCTCTCTCTCTCTCTCTCTCTCTCTCTCTCTCTCTCTCTCTCTCTCTCTCTCTCTCTCTCTCTCTCTCTCTCTCTCTCTCTCTCTCTCAATCAGATGTTATTTATTTCCCTTGTCAGGAAAGATTTCTTTCGTCGCCCAGCAATGAGACTGAAGGATGAGTGTGGGATGAAATTGTTATCAACTTATTCTAGACTCTATACAGCTGCATGGAAAAATTGTGTCTAATCTTCTCTATGAATACAGTATGACATCAATAGATTCTTACTTTCAGCAATCTCTTTGTAATAACTGATATTCTCCCTTTCGCTTCAGTTAGCATTATTCATTTATGTTGGGTTTCTATATTGTTTCAAAGCGCATCAAAGCATTTAATTCTTATAGTTCTTTTCCCGAGAAGTGACACACGGTATATTTATTCATGGTTAATTTTCCTCCTTTGACAAAAGCTGAATAATAAAAGTATTTGATAAGCAATAATGAAGTCATGGTAACTAAGCTTATGAAATTTTGACGTTTATGTAATTGAAACTGATTTTGTCCTTGAATTTTCAATAACACAGTTTATTACATAAATTGTGGCACTGTCACTCCTCACCGCACTAAGAAGTTGACCTTTGACCTATACTTTGTAAGCTAGTTTAATCCAGCGATCTGCAAGTTGAGTGATCTTGCCTGCTAGGGCTTTTAAAAGGCAGGTTATCATTTTCAACCTTCTTTCTAATTTTCTTATTACGGGTGTGAAATTGGATTTATTATATTCATTTTTTCCATTGACAGTTTTATTGTTAATCGGTAATGAGAATTACATTGGATTTTTGTAGTTTTGAGGAACATTCTCAAAATTTCCGGTCTATTTTCCTTAAATAATTAATCATATGAACCTATAAAACTTTAAAGGATCAGTTTTTCTAAAAGTACTCCAACTTTACTGGGTATGGAAAAAAGAAAATTATGATTCTGAATAGGTGTATAGAATTTGACGTAGTAGTAGATTACATTAGCAATTGTGAAATGACGCTTTCAAATGTAAAGTTACAATAATTCCTGGTGTTCCAAAAGGGCCTTCAAGGAAGAGGGCACATGAAGGTTATACATTAAAGAGCAAATAATCTCCAGTTTTTATCAATGATTTGAAGTTAGTGGGTAAAAAGAAGTATTTAGTGTCGTATTTACAATCTAAAATACATATTTTCATTCCACCTTTCGGCTTTCAATTTTGTTTTAAAATCTGAACTAATGAAAAGCATCAACTCTTATATTTCAAATAAGGGTTAGATTTAGTCATGTGTATTTTCATGAAAAAAAAATGTTTGTCCTGTATAATAACGAATGATTATGATCAGCTAATTTCTGTATATATATATATATATATATATATATATATATATATATATATATATATATATATATGTATATATATGTGTGTTTATATATATATATATATATATATATATATATATATATATATGTAATAGTTAGTTATGACATGTTTAAAACACATGACGTACTATGTCATTGTGGAAGAAGAAGCTAGCGTGAGATTTGCTGTAGTCAGACAAAATCATAACAGGATGCATTTTGCATCTTTCAGCAATGTAACATTTTTATGAAGCATAAACACAAATGCATACCGTGTGAAAGATTGTGTCGCCACCGGATGCAGGTGTCTTCCTAGACTAATGTAAAGTTTACATATTGTGTTTAAATGCTGAGATAACTAAATATACGATATCTGTGATATCGATATTTTAGGCAGTTCTTATCTATACTTCACCTGAATTGGTCATCCGACCAAACCAGCTATACTCCTGTGATGGAGATGTTAACACTGTTGTTTTTAGAGAATAAACCATTTTAAAGTTAACATGCTTGACTTTATTTCAAGACTCAACATCTCAAACAACACATACTCAATGTGTGTTAATAACAGTAGCACACTAATATATATATATATATATATATATATAATATATATATATATATATATATATACATATTCTGTATATATATCTATATATAAATATATAAAATATATATATATACAGTATATTCTGTATATATATATATATCTACATCTATATATATATATTTACATATATATATATATATATATATATATAGAGAGAGAGAGAGAGAGAGAGAGAGAGAGAGAGAGAGAGAGAGAGAGAGAGAGAGAGAGAGAGAGTATCATACCTATGCATTAAAAATAAAACTCAAATGCAAGACTGAAATGACACAGCTGAAAGAGCAGCAATACCCTCCTTAAACTCCCCACTTGCTACAGTTATAAATGACTTCGTTCATTTACCAAGTGGCATAAAGCAAGCTCAAGCACTTGCCCCCAATTATTCCGTTTTATGTTTTTTTTTTTTTTTTTTTTTTTTTGCATTAGTTCTTCCATAACTTATAAAAATCAGATCGGGTAAACCATAGAAATTTGTATAATTTATTATCAGTTCCTGTTTAGTTATTTTTTGTTTTCAAACATTCATGTAGCAATAGAATTATATTCCAGAGTAATGATTTTTACGAATCTGAAATCAGCCAGAATATTCTTACATACACACACACACGCACATAATATATATATATATATATATATATATATATATATATATATATATATATATATATATATATATATATATATATATATATATATATATATATATATATATTCATAAGGGTGAGGAGGAAGAATCAAATGGACCCTTTAAAACAAAGCATGATTACTAATGCCAAAAAGAATAAAAGAAAAAAAAATAGATTCTTTCCAATGCACAAGTCAACCTTTAGTGGCGTAGATTTCAGGTGATGTAAGTAAAAGATTCTTTGGGTTGTTGATCAAACAGAGGTTTACCAATTAAACGTTTTTATGAAGAGTACGAGAACCTTATCAGACGAGGGTACTGGTCTTCAGGTTAGAAAGTATAAGACTTTTGTAGAACTCAAGTCAGACGAGGTAGTCCTTGGCAGTTATAAATGTGGTGTTTGGGGATGTGTAGCTACTGGACTATTATATCAGGTCTTCGTACAGACATCGTGCTAGAAGTGGATCCATTAACTTTTTTTTTCAGAGTAAGTCTAAGAATTAGGTTAAACGTAGGGTAAGGTTTAGTGGAAAAGGGTGTAGACTTTTATATAGAGCTAGAGTAAGAATTTTGAAAATTATTATTACAAAGGAGAAAAAGATATCCATTTTCTTTACTAATGCATGTTGATGTGGGCCGTATATATGAATAAATTATTGGCAACAAGAGAGGTAATTGAGCCCCCCCCCCACCCCCCACCCCCCCCAAAGGACTGTAATGCCACCAGTGCACCTCATGTAATACGACATAGACATTACTTAATAGTTCTTGCAGCGTCCCTTTTGCCTTTAACTGCGCTCACTTTTTAGCCTTTTTCCCTACCTCCATTGTTGTGATGGAAGAGTTTGTATTTCTGAGTATTTTTGTGTTAGGAGAGTCCAGTTTAAGAAACCCTACTATTTTATGAAATGGCACAGTGTTTACTAAACGAATACAGCACCACTCCTTTTGATGTAACGGCAGAAAAAAAAATTTGGAAATACAATTTTTTTTAAATTGTACACAGAAATATACTAAATACATATCTCGAGAATATATATATATATACATACATACATATATATATATATATATATATATATATATATATATATATATATATATATATATATATATATATATATATATATAAATGTGTATATACATATATGTATGTATATATGTGTATATATATATGTATATGTATATATATATATATATATATATATATATATATATATATATATATATATATATATATATATATATATATATACATTAAGAATTTTATAGTTATGAACCAATTACGTAACAATTTCAAACGGAACTTGTTTAGAGAAACAGAACCTCAGCCGTGAAACTATTTTTTGCTTTTTTTGATTGGTTGGAGGAAATGTAAGAATTTTCTACAGTTACGGAAAGTGTTAAATTCAGCTTTCCTTTTAATCTGACCCTGACACCCACGTCTGACTGCTGATTACAGCTGAACTTTGAAGATTGGGAACCATTTGTTTGAGGATTTGCAGAGTTGGGCAGTAGCGAATGTTAGGATTTCTTTTTGGAAGAAAAATCTCAGGGAAGGGGCCTCTTGCAAAGTTAGTATTCGGAGAGAGAGAGAGAGAGAGAGAGAGAGAGAGAGAGAGAGAGAGAGAGAGAGAGAGAGAGAGAGAGAGAGAGAGAGAGAGAGAGAGAAAGGCATTTTACGCTTTATTTGAGTAATATCTTTGTATCATTTAAAAGATTTACCAAATAAATCTTCTGAAAATCCTCACTGATAAATTCCTGTTGGTAGGGAGTGAAGGGACCGAAGCATCCATGTTAATCAGAGATGTGGGAATGGAGATGAAATCGCCGCTTCTCATTTAGCGTCCCTGATACGAATCATCATGGCTGCCCCGCTCAGCTTTGACTCGGAGATCAGTTCAGAGGAAGGAGTTATGTGTCAAGATAACAGTTAGATCACAGTGGCTTTGAAAGTCCGAATAGAAATGGAAGTTTACATTTAATTTGCTTCATTTGGTAATTATCAAGATTAGATTTTATTATGCCTTTTCAAAGTGAGTTGAATTTGCAAGATAAGTATTCAGTGGAACATACTCAATCATACAAGTATGATGGAGAAGACGGAGCGAGATAGGAAAAGGTCACTGCGTCTATTCAGAACATGTAAACGCTGCAAGGAAGATATCTCCAGTAGAATATGCAATCTGTTAAAGAAATTGTATTTGGAATGTCATATGCTTGGGGAAAAACATTAGAATGTTTGTTGATTCCATCCTATTACATTTTCTCTGTACAGATTAGTAGATAAACAAAATCTATACACGGAATGTGACCACCTGATAATATAGAACATCACATGTTAATGTAATATTTAATCATGCCATGGTGGGAGTTGGTGGTTCTTTTCTTAGCATCATTAATGAATCTTTAATTAATAGATTGCAGAGTAATTATTGATGAACATCATATCATAGTGACTATAAGCATGTAATATCAGGTGTTCCTCGGGTAGTGTACTCTTGGCCACTTCTGAGTAGTATTTAGTGGTGGCTTGATCTGGAGTGCCCAAATCTTTAAGCTTTCTTGTTATATTGTAAAAGTGTCTTTATTTACAATTTCGCGATGCTTGAGAACCATTGGATATGGGTCTTAAGAGGATAAAAAGGAATTACAATTTATTCAAACTTTGACACTTTAGCTCAAGTCAGTAATTCCCAAACTCTTCGCTACCAAGGACTCCTTTTATTCAAATTCTGCCCACTTAATATGCCGACTTGTTTAACTAAATAACTAATTACAAAGAAAAGTCTGTGTAACAACCATGTGCGAACTTGGGGTTGAGGTCAGGGTTAATTCGGTCGACCTTGACCTTGACCTTTGACCTAAGGCTTTCAAAATTGAATCACTTCCATGTCTCAACATGAAAATTAATCCCTGAAAGTTTGACAACTCTATGAGTAAAATTGTGGCGTCCAGGAAGTTGTTCGCAAACAAACACACAGACAAACGACGGATAAACGGGGGCGAAAACATGACCTCCTCCCAACTTCGTTGGCAGAGGTAACAATAGAATTTTAGTCGCTCTTTTCACCAGCTGACTTTTAACATTGTCAGACTTGTCTTCTATTAGCTGCTTTACTGTAGTGTTTGATAACGAAACGAGATCAAAACTCTTTGATACTTTGCCTCCATGCATTCTAGTTGCAATGGTTTTGGCAGTGAGCAGAATTAGTTCCTCTGTTATTGTATGAGGGTTTCTACTCCTTGCTATTAAAAGACACACGTCATAAGAAGTAGACACAGCTTTTTTATTGTTATCCCACTGAGTTGCTATTTTTTTTCCTGGAATTTTCTCTTGAAAGCAATTTTTGTCGTTCTCTTCGAAAGTACTCAACAGGTTTGCTGTTTCTTTATGTAAGTTTCCAAATGCCCGGAAAGTCAGACTGAGTTTTTACTTTTATTCGACAATATTTCATAACAGGCATCATATTGTGACTTCTGTTCACCTTCGCTACCTTTACAAATAAATCCTAAGGATACATAATTCACCCAAACATTTACTATTTTTCCATAAGACTGACGAGTAAGTCTTTTCTCTGGAGTTGGTTGCACAGTCATCCTCTACGTGACAATTGTCTTATTTAAATATACTTACATAAACTTACAATTGTATGATGTCATATTTAGGAAAAAAAAAATATCACTAATGTAGTTGATACAACCTATTACACCAATACGTTATTCTCCAGTCATACTGACGTAGAGTGTCATTGATTCGTTGTCTGATAGTCTTTTCAAAAGTTTCAAAATAAACCTACCATTCGCTGGGTGAGATCTTGTTGAAAGATGTGAATAAAGATCCATTCTAGGGTGTCCTTCCCAGGATCTAGATATCCTGGGATCCCAGCCAAATGAAGCCCAATTATTGGTCCAGTGATTTGACATCAAATCTCAGGATTTTCCCTTTCAAATTTTTCTTTAATAATTTACATTATGATCCTTAATATGCCCATAAGAGAGAAATTAAAAGATTCTGAAGAGTTGTAGTTAACAAGTTTAGCCACAACCATGAGTTTACTTTCTTACAACATGAAAATAAAGGATACTGATGAATAAAGGAGTCATAAAATATAACTAATATACAGTAAGTAATATTTTCATCAATTAGTAAATTCAATATATATTGTAGTTTAAAACTTTTACCTTATCTCATCCAAAATATGTTCTTAATCGGTATGTTTGCAACTACTGGAAATGATATGAGAGAGAGAGAGAGAGAGAGAGAGAGAGAGAGAGAGAGAGAGAGAGAGAGAGAGAGAGAGAGATAGTGTGTGTGTGTACTTACAAGTTGCAATTGCTGTTTTGTACCAATAGCACATTCAGTAGTCGGTTGTCTTACAACTCACCAATTCTGGCTTCCACAGTAAACGTTCCCCCTTTCTACATGGTATTTACTCCTAGTTCATGATATATACTAAAGGACATTTCATTCTTACCAGCTTTCAATATGATTTGTGTTAGGTACTATACGTTTCCAGCCAATTAAAGTAATTCAATGAGAGAGAGAGAGAGAGAGAGAGAGAGAGAGAGAGAGAGAGAGAGAGAGAGAGAGAGAGAGAGAGAGAGAGAATTTTTTTTTATTAATATGTGTTTCAGCTTAGTTCACTGACCCCATGTATTACCTTTCAGATTGTCAGCATTTTTAAGCGGTTTAAAGTAAACTTCATTTTCTACATCCCTAGCTCTAGTTATTAATGTGCAGTACTCTGTATTCTAGTATTATTTCTTAGTAAACTCGGGCACATGAATCTAAAAAAGGGGAATTAAGTCAAGGATTTAGATAGTTCCTACATTAAATAAAGTATTAATCTGAATAATAGAAGAGACACTTTATGACAGATAGTAAGCAGAAACAAGAAATGTTTGTCATCAAGCCGATCATATCACTGAAAGAAGTCTTGTTACATTATTTGGTGTGACTGCTGTATGAATTTCAAGTTATCGATGATTAGTGATGGTAAATTTGACAGAATTGATATCCATAAAATTAGTGCTTGGCTTATTCAATCAATATCTGTGGTCCAAATCTGAGGTGCAGCTGATTTAATGGAGGTTGATTTAAGTTTAGCTATTGTGGCCTTATGCTAGCTTTAACCCATGTTCAAAGGCTGTAAGTGGGTGAAGTTGTAGAATAGAGAAATTGGCCCGGTGTAAACCCCTGGACTCCGCCCAAACAATAGAAAAGAAGTTTATCAGTTTTCTACTTAATTTGCATTCAGGGTTTGCCATTCGGTGCCTTCTTTTTTTTCTGGTTCACGCCACGAAGGTCTTTATTGGATGCGTGTGCCCCGTCATTTTACTAATGCAAACCGTGGCTATACCTCATTATAATGACGGTCTCTATACAATACCGATTCTTGGATGGATTACAGCGGAAGGTTAGAAGCAATATAATGAGGATAATTAGATAACGTAGATAATTTCGGCTTAACTCTACTAGATATTTGTTTGTTATTGCTTTGGACTGCGTTCTACATATAATGGCAACTGACTTTTAAAGGGATCACAAAATGACTATTGCTTATTGCTAAATCATTATTTTTGAAAAGTTAGCCCTGCAGAATTTCAAAATCAAAATGCGTTATCCTTGAAGACCTTTCCTTTGTTAAAAGTAATTTTTGTGTTACCTTCCCAGCTAGAAATGGTTGGCACTACCATTTTGGATTTTGTGGCATTTAAAAATTTTCCGGATTTTTCATGGACAAACTAGGATTAGCCCAAAAGTCAGAGTAGAATGAAATAGCGTTGATTGGACACATGCACGTCAATTCTTTACGACTTACAAAACCTTTCTGCCTTATAATTAACATTTCAAGTAGTTATTACGAACAAGAATCGAGACTTGAAGTGGCCCTACAGAATTGATCATGGTTATTCGTATATCACTCCCTATAATGGTTTTTACCTTTGTAGAATATTTTCTCGTCTTTTCTTTAGAAATGATCAAAGACTGATGGGTAATTGAATTTCCCTCCAGCCGAGTGATGCACATCTCCCCTAACTGCCTTGTGACGCTGATCAAGGATAAACAGTTTCCTTTGCCTTCCCATTCAAGATGGCCTTGGGTGAGTGAATAGGACCTCTTACATAGATTGAATTGAATGGAATTACCAAATGCATTAGTATCTCTTCGTTCAAATAGACCCTGGCGTTATCATCTAATGAAAAGGTTTCCATTGGTGGGTCGGGTTATTTTATTGTTTGTATAATTCACAAGATTAACTACATTTTCTGGTAATTTCCACTGACTATAGAGTAAGCTGCCTAAAATTATTATAAATAGTAAGCATGAAGTTCCCGGAAATCCTATACTAGAAAAATTTTAAATGATTATAAAAATAAACGTAAGATATTTTTTACATGTGAGATACTTATGACTTAAAGAATGGTAACAGAAAATACGATATATTAGATCATTTATAAGAATAGATGAGAAATCTAATGAGCGCAGTATAGGTTAAAGACGTTTATATTAAAAAGAAACGTAACTGGAATGATTTTTTTTTTTCAGACTTGTTGGGAATGCAAACTCCGCTTTTGTAACTTCGGATGTCCTCTACGAGTAATCAGAACTAATTCAACCTCAAGTCCATTTCAAACATTTGCAGTAATCTAAAAAAACGGGACAGGTTCATATCACCTTTATAATTTTTTAAAACTTAAAAGACCTGGATACTGAACCCCAGGAAATAGATTCTAAAAAATCCTGTTGTCATGTAGAAATAAATACTGAACAGGTAACATTTCAACATCCATTTCGTAACTTCTATTATTCACTTTCAAAAGAAAAAAAAAATGTAAAGCTGAGTCTGGCATACACTAAACTTGGGAGATTTTCTGAAAAGGTTTACATATAAACTAAATCAAAATACTGGTGAAATAAAACTTTTATATATATATATATATATATATATATATATATATATACACAAACATAGATACATATATGTGTATACATATATATATATATATATATATATATATATATATATACATATATATATAAAAACATAGATACATTATATATATATATATATATATATATATATATATATATATATATATATATATATATATATATACATATATATATACGTATATATATTCATATCTGTAATTATAAATGCGTATGTACAGTATATTGCATATATAGCTTCTTTCTATCTATCTATCTATTTATCTATCTATCTATCTATCTATATATATATATATATATATATATGTATATATAGATAGATAGATACATATATGGATATATATGAATATATATAAATATATATATATATATACAAACAGATACATACATATATATATATATATATATATATATATATATATATATATATACATATATATATACAAACATAGATACATACATATATATATATATATATATATATATATATAATGTATTCACTTGTCCGCATATTCATTATATATATATATATATATATATATATATATATATATATATATATATATATATATATATATATATATATATATATTTATATATATATATATATATATATATATATACACATATACATGAAGGGGGTGTGACTATAGTTGAATGATTGGTGAGATTGTTTAATATATGTTTTGTGTTGTCAATGGTACCAGTATATTGGGTTTGTGCGTGTTTTGTACCACTATATAAGAGTAAGGGAGATGTGCATGAGTGTTGTAATTCAAGGGGGATTAGTTTGTTAAGTGTAGTTGGAAAAGTGTATGGTAGAGTACTGATTAAAAGGATAAAGGATAAAAAGAGAATGCAATCTTAGAAGTACAGGGTGGTTTTAGAAGAGGTAGGGGTTGCATGAATCAGATTTTTACAGTTAGGCAGATATGCGAGAAATATTT
>NC_090735.1:109052422-109074922 GCF_036898095.1 Palaemon carinicauda
AAGTGTGGAATCAAATTTCCTATTAGTAAAAAGACCATTGTAAGATTCCTCCTTTTCTGTTGTAAAATTTAGCACTTTCTGTTCTTCAATGCTTCTACGCTAGTGACTAGGAACTGCTTAACACTTGCATGATACATTGTAGAAATGATTAATCAAGGCATTGGTAACCTCAGTAGGTCCAGTCACATACTGACCATTCATTTTCAACACTGGTTTTGGGTTGGGGGTGAATTTGCCTGGTATCTTTTTTCTGCTTGATGGAGGAAACAAAAGACATCAAAGACTAGCGCCTACCTTCTTTCATGGCACGACAGAACTGTGCTCTAAATTTTTTAAATATTATCAAATTCTCCTCTTTATGGCATATATGCAATCTAGTCAAAGATTTTCATATAGTTCTGTGGAGGGCAGTTAATTCTGAAGACCACCAGGGGACTGGTCACTGTTTGAATAACCCTGAGGTTTTGGGAATTAAACTGACTCCTGTTGTATAGAAATTTCCTTTCAATAAGTCTATGGCATCATCAACACTTTCGAACTGTTTTGTATGCTTTTCAATTTCTCTTAGCTCACGAAATCTATCCCAGTCCACATTGTCAAGCTTCTTTCGTGGCGATCTCTGTAAAGGTGGACCTTTGTAAGTTTATAATGATTGATGCATGATCACTAGTAGGATAATAATCTAATGTTCTGCAATCAAAATCAAGAAGGCAGTTAGAGCTTACAATTGATAGGTCAATGCATGACAAGGTACCTGTTTGAATATGAAAGTGTGTGGGCTCTCCTGTATTAAGGATTCCTACATCTTCATTCTCCACAATAAACAATATGCATTAATATTACTCCTTGTGTTTGCTAAAACATTGCTCCTCAAAAGAATGTCTACTATTCAAATAGTAAGAGAAAAGGTCCAGGGAGTGGTTGAATCACCTCTACTAAATTATCATAGGAGATGTTATCATTTGGAGGCAAGTAAAGAGAGCAGATTGTGTAGTTTCTCCCTATATCTACTTGTACTACCACTGAGTGCAGAGGGGTACAGATAGACAAAGATATTTGGGGAACATCATGACGAACATATATAAGACTTCCGCCATGGCTCCATGATCGTTAATCACATGGTGTCCTATGGCTAAAATACTCTTGAGGGCAAGGAGTATTAGCATCGAGCTTGGTCTCCTGTAGACATACAATTATAGAGGAGTGCTCATAAATGAGGAGCTTAAGTTCTTCATATTTGGCCCTTAAATCCTGAAAATTCCTTTGCAGAACAGAGAAAAAAACTATGGTTTATATTTTGGAAAACACTTTGGATGAAGTCTTCCCATTGGAATTTTTTATCCAACAATATTTCCTAGTGGTTTCTCTAGAGAAGTTCTTGATATATTGGGTTTTGTTTGTCTTTTTCTTTGTGTCCTTTTGATCTAATTGTTGAGGGGGATGGTGGACCTCAAATTGAATTTCTGATTTATTTAAGTTGTCTACCAATTAATCATAAAACATCAGCAGGCAATACATCATACTTATATGAAGTCAGCAGGCAATACATCATACTTATATGAAGTCAAAACTTTAATGTTTTAATCCAACCAACCATTTAGTTTTAAAAAATTTTGAGTGGCTCTATATTTGTAGCAGTGCAAGTAAAGAAGTTAAGTTTTGCTAGGCAGCGGCTCAACTGGGTTTGCCGGTAATGAAGCGGTAGACAAATCAGCAAAAGAGGCAGCAGACAAATTACTTCCTGGAAGATATCTTTTTCCTAGTAATGACTCTTTGCTTAATATCAGATAGTCTCTTGGTGATGTTTGACAAGGGTACTGGAATTCTGTTGATCAGAATAAGATGAAAGAAATAACAAATGCAATACCTCCATGGAAGTATGAAAATATGCCAAGAAGGTGGGAGACTGTCCTCTGTCGCCTTAGAATTGGGCACACTCGTTAGACTCATGAATTCCTGATGACTGGCAGGTGTCAGCCATTTTATGATGATTGTTTGTTCCCTCTGACTGTGAGGCATTTACTTACTGAATGTCCCAGTCTTGTGGGTATCAAGGAACAACTCCTGTCTGAAGCTTATGGTGAGGATGGCAGGTACATCCTCATTAAGATTCTTGGAGGGGACATTTTTCATGATGCTAGTGGCGTTTCCAAATTCATATTAGAAGCTGGCCTTCTTACTCATTTTTAGTTGTATTAGATTTTAAAAGTTTCATTGTTAAGTTATTTATCAATTTGTTTTATATTCATTTTTTTATATTAGTTATTAATATTTAATTAAGCATTATTAAATTGGCATCAATGACCACTGATGTTATGATGCCAGATAATTACAAATCATTCATTCAGTCATTCTTACGGAAGTGGGCGAGAGAGATGAAGGTCTCTCTCTTTTTGGATTATAAGGTCGTAAGCTACCAGGTTTTTGCACCTATCACACTATAGGTGCACCGGGTAAATTGATTTTAAGTGAAAAGGTTCCTTTTAAAAAGGCCATCAAAAAGTGAAGGTGAAAGCGAAGCAAAAAGAGCCAAGCCAAAAGAAGAAGAAAAGTAAAAATATTAAAATGAAAACAAAATTAGAACTAAGTTTAGTGTAACGTAAGATTAACATTTTATTTTTAACTGTGTGTACAGTAAGCTAATTTCATTTAAGTTAAATTTAAAGTTGCTAATTTCATTTAAGTTAAATTTAAAGTTGCTAATTTCACTTAAGTTAAATTTAAAGTTAAGGTTATGTCACAAAAGTGTTGTGTACTGAACGTGTTGCCATCAAGTCTCTCCTCCCCGTCCTTTCTCCCTCCTCCTCCTCCTCCACATGTACAAAAATATTAATACAAATAAAAATTTTTTCAAGAAATTGAATCTCAAACTTTATCTAAATTAAATAATTAATCAATTGACTTCAGTAACCCCTAGAATTTGTACGTGCATGGACTTCTATGTTTCCACGGTCCTTGGATACGTCACTAGATGACAGACCTCAGACCTAACAAGGACGCGGAAAAAGCTCGGGTAAGACAGTATCAAAGTTCCGCTACGAGCCTTCACTACCACCACCGTTGCCAGAGACAAGACGGACGGTTATCGGTTAGGAAAAATTTTGAGGATTCGATAGTTGGCGGGTCGGGTGATCAATTTTTACTTTCTTTACTTTTTGTTGATGGATCGTTTCCCAGAGGTACTGATGTGGTAATGTAGCTCAAGAGACTTCCGGTTGAATCACGTACCTTCGTAAGGTGTACGAAATTGAACATGAGAAACTAAGCTCATCGTGTGGGGGTTCGAGGTGAAGGACAATACATGGTGCACGATGATGGCCGAGTTCCAAGATCTTCGCTGCTGGCTGCCTAACTCGGGTAAGTTCATGTAATGCAGATCCAAGGGTGTTATTTGTACTTAGTCGGCGATAGTGTACTATTCACTTAAAGATCATTGAGGCAAGGCCCTTCATTAATTTTTCAACCTTCAGTGACTTGATTAACGTATTGAGTATAAAATTGTTTGAGATTTAAGTTTCTTGTTTTAGCCTCGGTACCCTTTTTTTTTTACTAAGTGTGTCTGGGATGGTAACCATTCGCTCCCTATAACTTGTCTTTTTTTCCTGTAGGTTGGAGTTTCGCTAAAAGGGGTGGAACCTTGGAGTGGAGAGGTCAAGAGCTATCGCCTTGGAACTAACAGGACACTTTCGTTAATGTAGACTGGGGATTTATTACTTAATTTCATGAAGCAATAACCTTCAATAACTTTCATCAATTTTCTCTTGTCCTCATTAGTCTTTCCATCCTAAAAGTTACTCGAGGAACTTTTCGATAAAATTTAGCGAATGGCGCCCAATGTGGGGCCTGCTTCAGCTCTCTCCACCTCCTGCTTCCACGGACACCCCTACGGTTTTTTCACGGTTTTTGGTTTAACCCGACAGCTAATTGAATCCATTTTTCTTGTTGATATTAATTTATTGTTGTTCCTAGTTTGTCTACTAATGGTGGTAGCTTATTTATATTATAATTTTAGTAAATTTGAAATTTATTGCTGAAAGCCTTTTTCAATTATGTCTGCTAGTGAGTTAGAGCAACTTGATTCTACACAACAATCCTCGCTTCTCGTAGCTTTAGGAGAGTCGGATGATGACTGTAAAGTACTTGTTAGTATTTGGAGTGGCAAGAGACAGTCTGTAACTAAGACTTTAAAGAGTATTGAGAAGGGTCCACTGGATATTATTAAATGTGAATTTTATCTTGACAAGTTAGGTGATCTTTTAACTGAGTTAAATTCGCTTGATGAGAAGATAAATAGTTATATGCCTCATTCTAGACTCTGGGGTTCGGTTCAGTATCACCAACAGGCGGAAGTTGATGAAAAGTACTCTGACCGTATAAGGTTGGCGATTAAACTGTTGTCTAGGAAATTAACTCGCTTGTTAAAGTCTGCTGTAGCAGCAGCAACCCCTTCTCCTTCCACACCGCAGGAAATACATCATTCTTATCATAAAATAACTTTTCCTAGCATAGAACTACCTTATTTTGATGGGAACCCCACAGATTATCATAAATTTGTTCATTCATTTGAAGGTCTTCTTTCCAAATACGACCTTTCCTTGTTTGAGCAATTTTCTTATCTCTCAAAACAGTTAACGGGGCCCGCAAAGAAACTGGTAGATTCCCTTGCCTTGAAAGATTTGAATTATGAATCTGCTAAGAAACTACTCAATGAGGCTTTTAGTGATAAGCTTAGTCAACAATACTGGGTAATTAAGGGTTTGTGCAATTTGAGTCTTGATCCTAATGCTAAGGATGGCTATCAGTGGATAAGCGAAGCTCGTGTCTTAGAGGAACAGGTTCGATCGTTAGATATAAAGGGAGATTTGTTTGTTCAATATTTTCTTTGGGAAAGTCTGTGTGATGGATTTAAAAGTTAGCTTGTCTCTATTACAAACAAGTCGAAACCATCTTTGAAAGAAATTTTGGGTAAACTATTTGAAGCAAATAATTGATTTATGGACCTTCAGTCCAACTTGTCTGAGAAAACGAAAGGGAATTTAGTTAAGCAATCGTCAAATGCTGTATCAATCTCTGTTACTTCCAAAGATTCTTCAAAGTCGTTGTGCCCTAGTTCAAAATTTAAGGTGACCTGAGTGAGTGTATGAAATACCCCAGTCCTGGTAGTAAATGTGAGAAACTTGAATCGGTTGGGGGCTGCTATAAATGTGGTTTAACTTCACATAATGCTAAAGTTTGTCATTTTAAATTTAATCTGCCATGTATGAAATGTCATTTATTTCACATATCTTATTTATGCCTTGGTTTAGCTAATAAGGGTGCTAATAAGGTTGAAGAGGAAATGGGCACTAATGCAAATAAAGCTAATGTTCTTAAACGTACTGATACCAAAGTAGTTAAAACTACTACTAACGGAATGCTAACGATGTCTACGGGCTTAGAGGCATTTAATGATGTAATTCTCTCCACTGGGACCGTATATGTAGAGAATTCGGGTCGTAAAATTTCATGGAGAGTGTTTAAGGATCTTGGTTCCCAAACAACCTTATTAAAAGGGTCTCCGGAAGACATTCCCAACTGCTCAGTCGTGGATAAAGTGAATCTTACGATTCAAGGAATTACTTCGGTCAAGAATCACGATACTTACATTGTAGAGTTTCCCGTTCATGTTCCTGGCCAGGGAAAGCAGTTATTAAAGGCATTCTGTGCAGACAAAATTAATTCAAAATTTGTGGCACTTGGATTGAAGAAATTAGCAGGGTCATACCCTGGCAGATAAGCATATAGATTCTGATACTATAGACGATTTTACAATCTTGCTTGGTAGCGATCAAAGCCATATTTTCCCACTTGCACAGAAAGACTTCGGTTACAATGGTAAATGTCCCTCTACTTTTTATGAAACTCCGTCGGGTTTAATGCTTTCTGGAAGTGCCTCTTTGTATTCCATTTGATGGTAATTCTGACGGCCATTAATAGTAACATAAGTACTTTGCTAGAAGAGAAGGAACTTTTTGATGACTAAAAGATTCAGAATGCGACTGACGAAATCCTCGAATCAATAATAACTTCACTTATGAATTCTCAAGAAGACCCTAGAGAATCTGTTTTGACAAGTGAAAATAGTAAATTAATTGATAACATTCTTAGTGTTATTCGGAGAGATCCTAAGACAGGTAGGTTAGTTTTGCCCGCTTTATGGAAGAAAGAAATACAACATTTAATGTCGCCCAACTATAATCTTGCAGTGTCAGTTCTCAATTCTCAAAAAAGAAAGCTTTCGCCTGAGAGGTTTTAAAGGAATACGATGCAGTTATACAGAACCAATTTGAAGATGGAGTAATTGAAGGTATTGCAGATCTTCCCTCATTTCTTAGAGAGAATCCAGATGTATCATTTCTAGCTCATAATGCCATGTTCCGAAATAACTCTAACACGACGAAGTGTAGGGTTGTCTTTCTATCGAATTTAAGTGAGAGAAAAAATGAAAAATATCTTTCCCATAATCAGTGTTCCATGGCAGGAGCTAATTTGAATAATAAAATGCAGATTTCAACACTACTACTAAGGTTTGACAAGTATTTGCTGACTTATGATTTGAAAAAAGCCTTTCTACAGCTTTTACTTAGAGAAGAGGACACGAAAAAGTTACTTTTTCTATGGTTTAAAGGTATTTCTAAGAACGATTTCTCAATTGTTGGCTATCGTTTCCGACGAGTGCCTTTTGGAATGAGATATTCTCCATTTTTGTTAATGATAGCTCTCTATTACATATTGATCCATAATGTAACTGATGATGATGATGAAGAGACTCAGAGTATATAAAGGTGTTTGTATAACCTTTCTTACATGGATAACTTAGCCATAACTTCAAATGCGGATAATGTTTTGTTTAAGGCATTAAATGTTTCTATGTCGACATTCCGAGAATTTGGATTCGAATTACAAGAGTTTTGTACGAATTCTGTACCCTTAAGAGAACAATTAAATAAGTTTGAACACTGCACTGAATCAGAATCAAAACTTTTTGGCCTAATTTGGAATACAGAGAATGATACGATTAAAACTCGTGAACTTGAATTAAACCCTAAAGCTAATACAAAAAGGTTAATTTTAAGTACTATTCATTCCAATTATGATTCTTTTGGGTTTTCAATACCAGTTTTAAACCGAAGCAAATTGTTTATGCATTCCTTGCAGAATGACAAGGATATTGGATGGGATACGCCGTTAAGCAGCGAGCTGATGAAAGAATGGTCGAAGATTGCCAGACAGGTTGACAAGGGCTCAGAAATTGTACTACCTCGTTCTGTCGGTAATCGTTGTGACGAATACAATTTGTTGGTCTATACGGACGCAAGTAAAGAATTGTTAGGCTGTGCTTTATATTTGGTGGCAGTCAATTCAGCAGACACCAAGCTCATTTTGGCAAAAATTTATGTGCTTTGTAAGAAATTAAGAGCAAAGTCTATTCCTGTACTGGAATTGATATCTGTACATTTGGGAGTAAAGACGGCTGTAGGTGTAGCTGAACAGCTAATGAATGCTGTTGTTCCTATTCGGATTCGTAAGATTTATTGCTTCACAGATTCTATGATTGTTCTAAGTTGGATTAAGTCTAAGGAGTTTGAGTTTGGCAAAATAGATAAGAAGCAAGTGATGGTTAACAATAGGCTAAATGATATTTCGACTCTTTGTTCTAAGCGAACAGTGATTTTCGACCATATAGGTGGTGATGAGAACCCTAGTGATTGTCTTACTCGGTGTGTTTCAGAGAAAATGCTTCGTAGAACGCTCTTTTTAACAGGTCCAAAATTTCTAGATTCTCCATCAGAGTGCAGAGTGATTGTTCCTCATCCCAGTGCAAAGCCGTCTTCTGTGAGTTGACCTGTTAGGACAAATTTCATTTTGAATTCTGAACCACTTATACCGTTAAACAAGTTTTCGTCCTTTAGTAAGGCGGTCAAGGTTTTGAGTATTGTCTTCCTCTTTGTTACTAAGTTGAAACAAGGTTAAAACTGACTAAGAATATACCAGAGAATACCTCTGACGAACAGAATGAAACTGCTCGTAGCACCATTCACCTTTTAGTACATGCACAAAAGGCTGCTTTTCCCCAAGTTTATGATGCGCTGGCTACAGGCAGTTTTTTGGAACCCCTTATATCACAGTTGAATTTATTTCGTGATGAAAGTGAGCTTATTAGGGTAAAAAGTAAGTTAAGTAAATTAAAAGCTTCTTATGAGAGGTGTCCGATACTATTGGGAAAAAATTGCCCTGTGGCTAAAAGTATAATTTGGGATACCCATGTAAAACTGCGACATGCTGGAATTTACAAAACTTTAGGCTTACTCAAGAAAAGGTTTTGGATTATTAATGGCTTTGTGGTTATAAAGAAGGTTTTAAAAGGCTGTTTGATATGTAAAAGGTTGAATGCAAGAACTGTCAAAATTAATCAAAATGCATATAGAGATTTCAGAATAAACCCAGAGGCTATTCCGTTTAGGAATATTTGCATCGACCAACGTTGGCCCTTTTGGGATAAGGACAGAAACAAACAAAAGTATGTGGTATATGTGCTGGTCATATCCTGTTTTTGGTCTAGAGCAATTAATCTGGTTGTATGCAGGTTGATTGATAAAACTCCTTTCTTAGGTCATTACAAATGCATATTTTTGAGTACGGTTTCCCTTCCTTAATAGTTAGTGATAATGGAAGGCCAATAGTGGCAGGGGTAGAGCAAACTATCTCCTATCTAAATGATTTAGAGACCACTGACTATTTAAGATCGCATAATATTAAGTCTTTAAAATTTCATCCATTCCCTCCTAATGCACATAAATTAGGTGGGTTTGTTGAAACTATGGTTAAGCAAGTGAAAAGGATAGTTACTTCGAGCATTCGAAATAACATTTTGGATTACAACGATTTTCAATTCTTGATTGCTGAGGCTAAAATGTTCGTAAATAAAAGACCAATCGCCTTCAGAAATGCTCTAAATAAATTAGACTTTGGCCACAGCGTGCCTGTCCATCTGACTCCCGAGATGATATTGAAGGGGTATGAAGTACCTTGTGTGAGTATAATTCCTGAGCTTAATACTTCAGATCAGGACGACTCTTGGGGTGTCTCTAATGATATATTCGACAATTATCAAGAGGCAGTTTTATCTCGTTTTGGTAAATTTATGAAAAGTGAAAGCTAACTTGGAAAAGATCTATCGGGGTGAATTTACTGCTACGTTGTTCAGTTAAGCAACGGATAGAAAAAATAGGTATGGTAAGAAATCTCATACTGAATTAAGGGTAGGAGATTTAGTGAGTATAAAAACAGATTTTATAAAGCCTTTTGCTTATCCGCTAGGTGTCATCGTACAAATTAAAAAAAAAATTACCTGGATGAAGTAACAAGCGCTAGTGTACGTAAATCCAACAGAGAAACTGTAAGACGACACGTTGATAATTTGATATTCCTAACAGATACTTCCATCAATGTTGACAGTAACTCGGTTTCTCTTGAATTTGTTCCAGAAACCTGTACAGTTTCCCACAAGTCTGAGAGACCAGCTGCTCGTAAGTGTTGAGAACAGAACAAGGCACTAATTGAGCAACGCAAGGTTTAATGTGATTGTAGTGTTGTAAAATTTATTGTATAACTTTTTTTTTCTTTTTTTTTTTTGCTTCATTCTCGTTTCAAAATTCCAAGAAATTGCTCACCCGGCCCCGCCAGTGTACAGAAATATTAATACAAATGAACCATTTTTCGATAAATTGAATCTCAAACTTTATTTAAATTAAATAATTAATCAATTGAGTTAAGCAGCCCCTTGAATTTATACGTGCATGGACTTCCATGTTTCCACAGTCCTTGGATACGTCACTAAATGACAGACGTCAGACCTAACAAGGATGCGAAAATTCTTGGGTAAGACAGTACCAAAGTACCGCTACGACCCTTCACTACCACCACCATCGCCAGAGACAAGACAGACGGTTATCGGTTACGAAAAATTTTGAGGATTCGATAGTTGGCTGGTCGGGTGATCAATTTCTACTTTCTTCACTTTTTGTTGATGAGTCGTTTCCCGGAGGTACTGATGTGGTAATACAGCTCAGGAGACTTCCAGTTGAATAACGTGCTTTCGTAAGGTGTACGAAATTGAACATGAGAAAATAAGCTCATCGTGTGGGGGTTCGAGGTGAAGGACAATACATGGTGCAGGACGATGGCTTAGTTCCAAGATCTTCACTGCTGGCTGCCTAACTCGAGTAAGTTCATGTAATGCAGATCCAAGGGTGTTATTTGTACTTAGTAGGCAATAGTGTACTATACACTTAAAGATCATTGAGGCAAGGCACTTCATTAAGTTTTCAACCTTCAGTGACTTGATTAACGTATCGAGTATAAAATCGTTTGAGATTTAAGTTTCTTGTTTTAGCCTCGGTACCCTTTTTTTTTATTAAGTGTGTTTGGGATGCCAACCAGTCGCTCCCTACAACTTGTCTTTTTCTCCTGTAGGTTGGAGTTTCGCTAAAATGGGTGGAACCTTGAAGTGAAGAGAGGTCAAGAGCTTTCGTCTTGGAACTAACAGGACACTTTCGTCAATATAGACTGGGGATTTATTACTTAATTTCATGAAGCTATAGCCTTCAAGAACTTCAATCTTGACTCAAGTTTTATATTAAAGTATTTAATTTTCATCAATTTTCTCTTGTCCTCATTAGTCTTTCCATCCTAAAAGTTACTCGAGTATCTTTTCGATAAAATTTAGCGAACCACACGCACCGCTGTAAACCGCTACCATCTGTCTCGAAGGTAAGAACTCCATAATAATGTTACATTTTATTGAGCATCATAACCAGTTCATAGGTATTTGTTATTTTGTGAGCGTAGAATGTTAATTAGAACAATTAAAAGCATTTTACCCCAGTAATATACTGTTTTTAGGGTTTTGTTCAGAGGATGGGAATGGATTAATTATTTTTTATTTATTTTATATTGGAAAAATTAATCTGAGATACGAGCAAATTGACACACGAGCTTGGTCCCGGTGTAGTGGTTTGCGGACAGTGGCCAGAGGTAGCACCCAAACTGCCTAGTGTCCGAATGCCGACCACACCCCAATGTTCGCTACACAAAAAATATACAACAGTGGAATACCAAAAAATCTGGGTAAAAAGCAAACAATCATGGATGAACTGGGCACTGGGCACCACCCCTTGATTTTATACTGGGCAAGGGGACCCAGCAAGAACCTTACTTCCTCCTTATCTTCCTTTGCCTTGAGCTTGCTGAATAAATGTGCAGCATGACTGCCGATTCATTTCTGGGAAAATGACCAGTATGCATGAATAGCTGTTATCTTCTTTAGGTAAGATAGGTTCAAGCATAAGTAAAGTGTCAGAACATTAGGTGAAAGGGAAAAATTTTTAATACTGACAACACGACACAGTGTGGGAGAAAATAAATTATGATAAATTATTTATTTGAAAGATTTAATAAAAAAAAAAACTGTTAGGATTACATTAACGTTGTTTTGTCAAATTTGAATAAGCAATTAAAGGAAAAATTAGTACCTCTTTACCCTCCAGCCTCACAATAACAGGATAAAAAAAATTGAATAACAAAAAAAAAAAAAAAAAAAGAAACCAGAACTATTCACATGCTGGACACTCATGAGTGTTCCCTAAACTGTACTAGTATAAACTAAGGCACACCTAACTGTGTATCTATTTGGGATACATTCAAATACCAGTAGCTTGCCTCACGATCAAAGGGATCATAAAACAAGGTTGCAATTCATGCGGCAAGACTACAAGATCCCGGCAAAATTTCTTCTAACAGTCTTCTCCGGGCTGACTAGCAACATAAGCACGTGAAGGATCATGCAATATTATTCCAGACAGGAAAAACTTCAAGCTTAAAGGAGAACCCTGCAACACTGTGGTTCATTATCTGCATACACAGTCAACCGAGTCGGGGCACTGACAACACATAAAAGTTTGGCTGCCACAGAAAACTTTTCTATGCCACTTTATGTTCACTTGTTTCTGGGTTCCACAACAAACTTGACTGGGAGTATGGCGTGTTCATCATAGCAATGCTGAAGTTCATCTATAATGCGTTTTGATGGTCATCAGGAAGTAATAGGCCTTGCGACAAATGCTTATCATAAACAGATGATGGGCCTTGTATTCCATTAGCTGCAACTTCTTGCGCTGCAGTGGTAAATCAGCGGACTGCACAGCTGTTGAAGGCAAATCTTCGTGCGACCAACATTCTCTGCAAATCACCAGCTCGCTTTTCTTCTGATGGTTTTTAATAGTACAAGTAATTTAACTTTGGAACATTACATAATAAGTTACTAAACTAAGATATATGTAAAATAACTTGAAGTTTCTTCTTTTCTTTCTACTTTGACTTATTTCCCTACTGGGTGTAGGGGGCCTGCTGTCAGTACCTGTTAAAAGAAATAATGACGGATTAAGGCACTTCTCTGGGGGGTACTTGAGGGCTAAAAAATTTTTTTATCGTGTGTCACATAACACCCAAACCAAAATGTTTTTTCATACACACAAACCATCAATTATTCCACCGGAATGCATTAAATTTGTATCTCAAGGTATTACTGTACTCACAAATATGGAAGACTTAAAACCAGATCACTGGAGCCCTACTCTTAACAGACTAAGTCTGCACGCAATAAGGTCTGCCATACGGTGATGGCATCTAATTTTTGAAGTATATACAAAACCTGGTCAATGTTTCAACAGTGGTCGTCAACAAAATTCAGATAGAGCAAAAAAAAAAAAAAAAAAAAAAAAGAAAAATAAAAGAGAGAGAGATAAAACAGAAATAAAGAAGAAAACTTATAGAGGTCCAATCTTAGTCTGGTCTCTCAAAACGTGTCCTTAGCAGTGTGGTTGAACCTGCCAGGGTAGATAATCACTTCACCACCATTGCCCAGCACATCATTGAATTAAATTTAATTTGATATAAAATTTAAGCCTTAAGCCAAGCACTGGGGCATCAAATGCCATTCAGCGCTGCATAATGGCAAATTAATCAATCATACCCATACTCTCAAATTAGGTATCATTTTAACTTCTAAAACCAATCACGCAGCTTTCATACAATAATATATAAATACAAAATAAGGAGGGTTTAAAAGGATTAAAATAATAAATCAATAAAATTATTTAAAGCTCATGATATAAACCAATGCTCTGTATACATTTTTTCAAGTTTAAGGTATTATAATTTTCCCCCAGCATATCTCTTAAATTTTTGTCCTGGAGAAAATGTGTCCTCTGAATATTAAAAAAAGGACAATCGACTAAAATTTGTTTTATATCTATTGCCACTTGACAGGTATTACGAAGAGAGGCCTGTCTCCCTCCACTACTCTTCATTAAATAATTGTGGGTTGCATGTGTAGGGACAAAAAAGACTCTCAAGCCCATCTACTGCACCAAAGTGCTGGACCATTAGAGACCTGCACTAGGCACACTGTTAACATCACCGTCTCATGGCCTTAGGTACCTTCGTATATACAAAAGCACTCTGCTTCATCATGACAGAATGTATTTGTTTGATTATTGTTGTTTATGTCTATCACCCCATGGCGCTTCTTCATCTCTTTCCATTGTTTTTTTCTCACCTACCTTAATGCAGTCAAGAACCCTATTGGGGCAGGGTGGAGGATAGAGGGGGGATAAAATGCCATGAGTGCCACAAGTTCACCTTCACCGTCACACAGGAGGATCTTTGAATGATCCTTGCACTCTCCCTGGCTACCCCCCCCCCCCCCCACCCGCCTCGCCAGCTGTACCCAATTTAATAATTCGACTTCACATCGATTACACATTCTTTCTTTCTGGTCACCTAACAGTACAACTGTGGCCCAGCCCCCATCACCCGTTGCACCTCAGCACTGAATGGCCTTCCCAGTCACTGATGTAACAATAAGCAGCAGCTATTTTGAGGAAAAGCAGGTAATTATGCTAATTCTTCTTTCATTTTTATAATTTAACAATTATGCATGTTAAAGTCTTTAACATACATTGTACTTGTGTAAGATTTGAAGGTGGGTGAAAATTACACCCAAGAAAAAAAATTTAAATTTTGAATTGTTTACATTTTTTCAAAAGGTTGTGGAAGCAAAGGAATTATCTATGAGAGCATGAATTGGTTGATAAATGTTCTTATAGTTTTACTCATATATTACACACTGTAAACTTTTCTATAGTTAAGGAATGCTGCTGTTTTATTGTTTTTTTTATAGATTCATTAGAATATCATTAAACTTGAAACTCATTGGAAGTTGTTGAGACTTTCAAGTCTTAGATTATTATATACCCGTAACGTAAATAAAATCCTCTATTTTGCTAAAGGCAATAAAGTTAGCAAAGAGTTCATGAAGTTTGTTTCGTTTGATCATTTTTTTCCAATTAAGGCAATGGAAACATGCCAATTCAAAATCAAGTTCAGATACTGAATAGAACACCAACTCTTGAGTAGTAGACTGTGCAAGGTGGTTGTTAATAGTGAGGCGAAGTGAATGCAAGTAACCTTTATTCAACAGATAACGAGTTTATATATTACCAGTTCTGAACAAGGGAAGGCAAGGTCAAACATGTTCTGTTATCATTGCAAAGAATAGTGAAAGATAAATATAAAGATCAAAACGTTACAGTGTACAAGCGTTAATGAAATACGACAATACATGGTTCCCCCCTAAAAAAGATATACATGTGAAATATACATGCTCTTGATATGTGCACTGTGGGTCGATCATCTTGCAGGAGATACGCAGGTTTTAGGTGATCAATGGAGACACAGTCTTCTTTGCCACATATATTAATTTAGAAAGCCTTTAGTGTGCGACGGATCATGAGAAAAGGGATCGTGTAAGAGGGCATTAGCGGTGGCTTGCTAGTGTCGTTACCCAGGAAAACGTGTGATGCAATATGCAAATCTGCAAGTATACCTTACTTTGCTGGGGGCTTGTAAGTCTGGCGGCATGAAGTAAATTTTGCCACAACATGATTTAGGTGCTGGAGATTGTCAGAGGAGGTTGCAGATGCAAAAAGAAAAAATTGGCAGGGACGATGAACAAGTTGCTATACACTATTTCAGCTGCCGAGATATCCAGGCATCTTTAGGAGATGGCTTTAGTCCAAGGGTGACCCAGGGAAGCCGAGTAAATCAATTGGAGTAATTGAAGAGGGACATCAAAGCTGCTTTGAGGGTGCAATGAAAACGTTCAACAATTCCGTTGGCTGCAGGGTTGTAGGTAGATGTCTGATATAGGATGATGCCCATGAGATTTGCTAATGATGTCGAAAATTGAGAGGGGAAAGTGGTATCCCTGTCAGAAGTAATATGCTCAGGGATACCAAATCTTGCCATCCACACTAAGAATAAAGCAGATGTAGATGAGACAGACATTGCAGTTTGCATGGGAATGGCTTCAGGCCAATGAGTGGAGTGGTCAATGACGATAAACAGGTAATGATGTCCTTGTGATGAGGGTAGGGGACCTACTACATCAATGTGAATGTGAGCAAAGCAACACTAAGGTTAATGTAAGGTGCCCAATTCTGAATCCGTGTGTCTATGTACTTTTGAAATTTGGCATGAAGTACAAGCGCGGACCCAATCCTTAGCATCATTATCAATTCCATTCCAAATGAACTTCATCTTCAGTAGCTGTGCAGTGGATCGGTACGAGGGACGTGAGAGGTCATGGAAGAAATAAAAACACGTGGCAGTGCATGGGAGCGGGGATCAATGGTTGTGTTCTACCAGTACTGACATCACTGAGAGAAGTGGCGTTGGAGTCGTCAAGGGTGACATCTTCCCAAAAGAGGGATATGCAAGATGCGCTCCATACTTGGTATTCCGGATTTTTCCGTTAGACTTCTGCCAAGGCCTTGTAATTCTATCGCAGGTGAACGCCAGCCAATGTGTCTCTTGACATGGCATCGGCAACTGGATTGATTTTCCAAGGACATGTTGAAGGGTGCAGTTGTATTCAGCCATGGCAGAGACATGTCGGCGTTGATGGGAGGACCAAGCATCAGACTGTCTAGCAAAGGCGTGCACCAGACACAATGTCAGCAATTCTCGGTCAAAGGCGCAGTAACCGGATTCAGGCTTGGACAGTTTTCTACTGAAATATGCCAATGGGCGGGCGAGCCATTGACCACCTGCTCAAGTTCTGCACCAATAGCGATGTTGGTGGCACATGTGGAGAGGAGAGGGGTATGTGGCACAGGAAAAGTGAGAGCAGCAGTAGTTGATAGGGCATCCTTTGCATTGCAGAAGGCTGCTTCTTGAAGGTCTTCAGGTCTTTTGGCTTGCCCTTGAGGGAGGTGTAGAGAGAGGCAATAGTAGCAGAAATGTCTGGCAGAAACCGGTGATAATAGCTTATCATGCCCAAGAATTCTTGCAGCGCTTTGACAGTCGAGGGGGTGAGGAAATTCTGAAAGGCTGCTACCTTCTCAGGGAGGGGTGGATGCTGTCAGGAGTGATTGGGTGCCCTAAGAACGATAATTTGCTGGCGCCAAAGGTACACTTATTGTACAGGACTACAAGGCCATTCTGTTGTAGGCGTTTGAGAATGATACGTAGGTGACAGAGGAGTTCCTCTTTGGAGGCAGAGAGAACAAGTATGTCATCAACATTACATACACAGAAGGGAAGGTCCCCTAAGATGCTATCGTGAGTCATTGAATGTGGCCCCAGCCTTACGAAGGACAAAACATGAGTAATTGAAGGAGTATGTAACGAATGGTTGTGGTGAAGGCGGTCTTGGGGATATCTTCTGGGTTCATGGGCACCTGATAATACTCCTTCAAGAGGTTGTGCTTTGAGCAAGTAGGAGGTAACGTAGGCAATTTTTTAAGAGGGGTAGTGATCTGGTTCTATCTGCATGTTCAGACACCCTAAATCCTCATTGTCTTCAGGACAATGTGGAAGGGCAACGACCATGGGTTTGAAGTCATTTGGCAAAGGCTCATTTCTTCTTTTTTTGGCAAATGTTTGTTTAGTGGTTATCAGATGATTCAGGGCCAGATACATGAATTTGGCGAACATTGGGGGCCCGTCATCTTGAAATAGTGATAAATACCATGCTTAGCGGACTGTGGTCTTTTTGGCAAATTTCAATATGGTACACTTCCAGGTACGACGTGAGGAGGTAGGCTTACTCATAAGGTGGGTGCTCTGATGTGGAGTGTGAGGATAAGGGGGCTACGTTGAATAGGTGTCAATGAAAATGATTCTGTGTTGACTAATCGTCGATGCCCAACATCAATCAGGAGGTAGAAATGTGCGAGGAAATCCACGCCAAGTATCGGTAATGTTATGTATACAACAAAGAATTTCCATTGGTATTTAGTGCTCCAAAATAATAGTGTGAGTGTCTCATAACTGTGGATGGAGATCTCAGATCTGTTGTCAGCTACCAGACAGACATTAGCAAGATTAGAATGACGATAACATGTCCTGGAGAGTGCCTTTGGTAGAGGGGAATGGCAAGCACCAGTTTCTACCAAAATTCTCACACCCATACCTGGCTCATGTACAAAGGATAGATTATTGACAGAGGAGGCCAACTTCCCAAGCAGTGGTCTACATGCATGTTTTTTACCCACTGACAGCCATCCGCGTATTTCACCAAATTCGGAGTGGCAGTAGCAGAACTACGGATGATAGGTGTTAGTAAGTGGTTGAGAGATCGTTGGTTGCAGTGTGAGCGAGGGGTTGCATATGTGGGTGGTGGGTGGCTTTGTCGTCACTTCGGCATGTCAAGGGGCGGGAGTGTGTGTCTTACCGCATTCACGTCAGCTTAGGTCAATGTTGAGTAGCTGTCACCTTCGTCATGAGTGAAGGCATTGATGGAGGTCTTGAATGTGGTGAAGGGCTGTCCATAAGGGCGTTGACTCTGGTCATCAGGTCCTTCGTGGCCAAGATATCGACATCGGGCATGGTGGCATGGACAGGTTTGGGTAGGCGTCGTACCAAAGGCTACGAGGTAGGTTCCCTTCCTGAGGAGAGCCGTCTGCGGAAGTTTGCAAGTGAGTGGTACTGGTCTTTTTCTGATGGCTGGCGATTACTGCTTTTAAGGGTGTCATACACTATAGAGGTTGCAAAGCCAGTCAGCGATTTCTGGGAAAGTATCCTTGGGGATTACCGCTATTACATAGTCTGCTTTGATGTTTGAGCGAGTCATGCTTTGATGCAAAATTGAACTTTGGTGCACTGGAACCAAGCGAATGCTACTCTGATGGTGAAGGGCAGCAGTTTCAACAATGAAGCATGGGTCGTAGAGTGAGGATAAGTAGGTGGCATCGTAACAAGGGTATGGTATAGCAGTGGACGAAAAAAAGGCGGTTAGGACCTGATCACTCTGAGGGTTACCAATAAGCGAGAATACTGTTAACAGAGAGGCGAGGTGAATGCAAGTAACCTTTATTCAACAGATAAAGAGCAAAACTGTCACAAAAATTAAAACACACAAATATATGCGATGGCAAACTTAAGCAGATACTGTTTTCAGTGCAGGGAAAAGCGAAAGATAAAAAAGGCTAAAACGCTACAGTGTACATTGACATAGACAATTACTCCACCTAATCAATATTTGTACTGTTTTTTTAGATGAATCAAATAGGAAACTACTTGACCAAGATATATCCTTGGTTGATGAATTGGTTTGTAGCATTATAAAGAAATTAGATGCCGGTATAGTTTCTCCCCACTCGTCAGAAACTTGGATTACAAGGAGGAGTTTCTTCATTTCATGTAAAAGTTAGGTTTAAAGATTTACAAAGAAAATTAAGGATTCATGATATTATTGATATAAGAGTTTAATTATAATATAAAGAAGCACAAAGAGAGATGAAGTAACAGAACTGAAAAAGAGCCACTAAGGAAAAATACTGATCAGACGAAATGCTATTTCTTTCGGAGATTTTTTTTTCTTTTTTCCCTGATATCTTATGAAAGGTTGAGTCAGAACTTCATCTGATAAGACGGCTCATCTTTTCTGACTTTGTCTTTGTTCAGAGATAAGATATGTGACACCAGAGGAGACTTCAGGAAATTGAAAACTTTCCTCCATGGCAGGATATGAAACTGCTGACGAGGGAAAGGGAATTAAAAGGGAAAAAACTTTGTAGATATACGCACGCGTATATACTGTATATGTATACATACAAACACATATATATATATATATATATATATATATATATATATATATAGGTATATACACATAAATACATATATATATTTACATTTATGCACACATACATACATATATATATATATATATATATATATATATATATACACTAATGCATAGAACAAATGGGAAATTCAGGATAGAAGGACGACCCGAGAGAGAGAGAGAGAGAGAGAGAGAGAGAGAGAGAGAGAGAGAGAGAGAGAGAGAGAGAGAGAGAGAGGGATGGTGATTTAGAATTAATACTTGAATGATCAAAATAAGGAAAAATGGTAGAGATGATGAACCAATTAGTTTATTGAGTGCATTTAGTAGTCGATATAAAAGGCGATGGTAGACTAAGGAAAGAGACGAGTCTTATGCGTTGAAGGAAGGAAGTCATTAAAATTAGGGAGGAGAATTATGTCTAAAGTAGAAAAGGTGGGAATATATGAAGAGATAGTTGAACCAATTTTCCAAATGGAAATGAATTGTGGCTAATGAATACACCATAAGAAAGTACACAGGGGAGAAAATAATTGAATGGGCGAGAGATAAAGAAAACAGCCAAAGAAGGGATGAAAAAATCAAGATTAGCGAAATTGATAGATCAGAGGGTTTGAGATGGCTAGGTCATGTAAAAAGAATGGAAGCTGATTCAACTAGCCTTATCACGGAAGCACAAGTTGGGAGGAGGAGGGGATGAATTGAAAAGCATTTGACTGTTGCTATGATGGAGGTAATTGGAAGGGTTAACTAATACCCAGGAGACACAAGAGTAAATTGAAGATAAAGACGAACGTCATGCTGTGGGAATTTAGTAGCAGGGGCATTAACGTTTATAATTTAGTTTCGAACCCACTCGTACGTCATAGATGGTTTAATTTTGAAAACAATTATGTCTGTGGGTTGCAGACACTTGAGCACTGTGCCACTATCAACGAAAACAATATATCCCGACACAGATGTCAATATAAAAATATTGACTATATCATAGAGCAAAGCGTTTTCGTCACTATCATGCAATGATAGATTTCACTTGTTGTTGTGGTAATTCAAATTACTTACAACGAATAAACCCTTCAAAAAATACATTTTGTAACAAAGAAAATCATTTTTACAAATATAACTATTACTTTTTTAATAAAATTCTTAATTGCACGCTTGGACCGTTAACGCAAACACACGCACACAGACAGACACACACATATCTTTGTATATTCTTACAAAGCTGGTCTAGTGTAGAGTAAGTATTTTAATCATGTATTTCATTTGTGTAATTACGAGGTGTATAGCCAGTTCATAAGGTGAGCTCCTCTCATGTAGGTATAAGTAATTTTATGTAAATTGCGTAAGACACTCATCTATCATTTCGTAATACTTTATTTTTCATTCAAGTCAGTATATGTAAATTTACGTTATTTTTGAGAAATAACTTTTTATTTCACGAATTTTGTTTCTAAGTCTCATGCAATCTCAAAAAAATGTGCTGTACGAACCATAAGAGGTATGAACAAAGGCTGATGTAATTTTTTTATAGGTATTACATCATGTTTGTCAGAGATTACGCAAGTGTTATATTTCTAGTTGTTTGGAATATTCTCGAAAAACCCAGATTTAGTTTTATCTCTTTTTTAAAGTTTCGAGGAGGAAGGTGGGAGGAGTTGGCTGAGAGTAAAGCATTGGTATGCGTCAGAGACCTGATTGTTGCCAACCCTACGCCACTAGGCTTAGTCCCAAAGCTTCTAGACCCCCTGACCTAGAAGGAAACTTTGAAGGTGATTTCAAATTTATTGTGGTATTGTACGTGCTGGTATTATATAAATCTTTGTAACTGGCCATGTGAGATTTATGTGAAAACGTGAAGTGTATTTGTATTGCTGTCTGGTCGGAAACTTTATGTGAGCCAAAAATTTGTAAGTTTATCATTTACTTTTATGTAAATTTTAATAAGTGTTTGATTATTAGAGTGTGAAAGGTTAACTATTGTCATTAATTATCAAGATTAAATACTTGTGTAAAATTTAATTTCCAGTGAAACAAGTGATCATATGATTTTCAGAGTGTAATATGTGTTTTGTCTTAGTCTAATTTTTTTTTTCAGATTTAATATATCTAGTGGTTTATTTTTGGTGTAAATTCTTTCAAAGTGTTGTAATTTTTTATAGAATATATATTTTTGTAAAGTGTGTATTATTTCCATCACTAGTATTTCTTACAGAGCTCTCTCATATATCAGTTAAAGAATCTAAGTAAGAGGTTGTTTTGAATAGTTAATAATAATTACCCAGTTTATTTTGAGTGTACATTAGAGACCTTTGGGTTTTTAGTGTTTTTATATATTGCCTACTGGAAGTTATATGATTTCTCAGAGCTCGGATATTATTCAAGCGTAACAAATTTATGTAAAAACAAACAGGTGAGTTTGGAACTCGGGAGGTTATGTAACTTGCCAGCCGTAATATATAATATAAATTTTTGGTGCCTGCACCCGGGCCATAATAAATACATACATATATATATATATATATATATATATATATATATATATATATATATATATATATATATATATATAATTTATGTATACATATACATATATATATATATATATATATATATATATATATATATATATATATATATATATTGTATATATTTATATATACATATACAAATATATATATATACATATATATATATGTATATATATATGTATATATATAATATATATATATATATATATATATATATATATATATATATTTATATATATATATATATATATATATATATATATATATATATAGGTGGTATATCTTAACAAGTAATGTTTGCCAACAGTTATATACGTGGATGAGCAACCTGGAGGAGTGACTAAAGCTTAGGGTATGGAGCAGATACACTTCTAATCTCGAAGAGGTCACTGGTAGCAGGGTGACGGATTGGAATTAGTAAGGACCTGTAGGGGTTATTTGCCCTTGTTAGATAGGAATTGGCTATCCTATCCTTTAATGAATTTCGCCAATGAGTCCTCTCATCTCCTTTGCATTAATATGCGTAGGAGATGATGATGATGATGATATATATGCATATTTATACATATATAAAGTAGAGCATATTCTAACAAACTGTAGATAAAAAATGAACATGGGCAGGACATATGAGAATAACAGATGATAGATGGACATTGAGAATGTCTGAATGGATCCCTAGAGATTGCATGAGAAAAGAGAAACAAAAAAAGACGTTGGATTGACGAAATAAAAAAGCTT
>NC_090735.1:109079922-109087422 GCF_036898095.1 Palaemon carinicauda
TATATTTATATATATATATATATATATATATATATTGTATATATATTTATATATGCATATATATTTATATATATGCATATATATTTATATATATGCATATATATTTATACATATGCATGTATATTTATACATATGCATATATATTTATATATATATATATATATATATATATATATATATATACTGTATATATATATATACTGTATATATATATATATATATATATATATATATAATCCTTATCATCAGCTGTGCCAGTCTATACACACAAAATTTTCTTAGTTTTTCAATCCACCGTCTTCTTTTACTTCCCTTGCTTCGTTTGCAATCTCCAGGGACCCGTTCTGCTATTCCACTTCCACTACCATTCTCATTATATGTCCTGGCTATGTCGATTTCTTTTTCTTCTTTGTTGCTAGAATATCCTCTACTTTAGTTTGCTCTTTTATCTATGTTGCTCTTTTCCTGTTCTGTCACTTAGTGTTAGTCTCATCATAATTATTTCCATTGGTCTTGTTGTAAATAGATCATGTTCCAAGGTTTTAGTAGGACTCCACATTTCTGATGCATAAGTTGATACTGGTAGAACCATCTGATTAGATACAACAACAACAACAACTGCATCCATTTTTAGTTCACTGCAGGATATAGGCCTCAGACATGTAAATCCATGTCCAGGAATTTCGGCAGTATTCATCACCACGCTGGCAAGTGCGGATTGGTAATTATGGGAGTTTTTAGTCTAAAGTTTCACAGCAAACCAACCTACTGTATATGGAACCCTCATTAGTAAACTTTTGCTGATCATGGCGATACACAAACTTTTTCACCACGTTAAGGTATCCCCCACACAATATGGGTACACAGACATACACAAACTATATATATGTATATATATGATAAATTTTTGCACATTTAAACGTGTTTTTTTTTCATATTTCATATAAGCCATATATATTAATACATTAAAGTCTGGATTCTCTTAACGACCTCGGCATCAGAGCCCCAGGCGGAATCACCCAAAGACTATAATATCAGACCGGCCGGGATTTGAACCCTGGTCCAGGATATCTGTATGCCAGTGACCATACCACTCAGCTGAGTGGTATGGTCACTGACATACAGATATCCTGGACCAGGGTTCAAATCCCGGCCGGTCTGATATTATAGTCTTTGGGTGATTCCGCCTGGGGCTCTGATGCCGAGGTCGTTAAGAGAATCCAGACTTTAATGTATTAATATATATGGCTTATTTGAAATATATATATATATATATATATATATATATATATATATATATATATATATATATATATATATATATATAAATATATATATACATATATGTGTGTGCGTGTGTCTGTGTGTGTAAAGAGTATGGCAGTGTACAAAGGGTTTGATGAATTGCAAGTAATCCTACATCGGTATTACCTAAATTATGATTGAGACAGTAACCATCGTCCTATATATAAACACTTGAATGTGTGTCATCTTTTCTTAATTTCTATGACAGTTAACTCCAAACCTAAGGACAAAAATAAATAAGATCACAATAATTTTTCGGCCATGCATTTACAGATGCAAAAAAATAAAAAAATAAAATAAAAAATATTAAAATGGTATAAAGGTTGGTACATCTTTAAATAAAAACATTACGAAATGATGGACCATTCCTTCATTGTCAACAAGTCCTTTGATAAAAAAAAAATCCATCACCAAAATATGAAATATAAGAAAAACAGCCTCAAGGAAAGTAAAATGAAAAAAGTCTCCCAAGTTTCTGCTGCTTTAAAAAGCTGTCGAAAAAAATCCCTTGATCCAGATTGACTTTGTAGTTCCGTTTAAACATCTATAGATTTTTCCTGATATTTTTCTATTCTGAAAAACTTCACCTCTTTCACCTTCAGTTTCTTTTCGAGCTTTTTCCGCATAGAAAGGTCATGAAATTTTCCCGATCTGTTTCATAGGATTTTTGTTTCGATATATTTGATACTAATTAATCAGACAACTGATAATGAAGCTTATTTAGACGCCTAACATATAATGCGCTAAAAAAAAAAAAAAAAAAAAAAAAAAAAAAAAAAAAAAAAAAAAAAAAACGATATCCTGTGAAGACTTAAAATATTAAACATGAGTGATGTCAGCAAAAAGGCCAATAACGATATAATCCAGATACTAAACATAATACCAACAATATTTAAGCAATCAAGCGCTTAATCCAGCTGAATCTGTGCAACCATGAGAAACCTTAAACAACTAAATGAGAACTGTCCTCTCGGAGCTGACTGGGGAAAAAAGTCTGGAACTGTAATACATCATGTTAGGATAATCTATTTCTTGAGAAACCAATTATTTAGGATTATTTGACATTCTACTACCTGCTACAAATAGAATGAATATAAAACTCCGTCAACAAAATTTCAACTGAAATTACATCTATCTCAACTTGGGATTCCATGTTCTCGTTCTCGAAGGATTAGATTTAAATTTAAAAAGTCAGTCTGTTCTGAATAACAACCAAAATGAGGATTAATTTTCAATGAGCTTTGGACCTTACTACTTTATATTAGCTATGCTATAAATAAATAATTTTGGTTCATAGGCGTCCCTCTTATCTCCTATCTCTTCCTTTCCTTTCTATCTTTTTATCTCTTTTCCTTGCGCTTCTATCTTTTTGTTTCCATTATAACATATATATCTCTTTTTTCCATTTCTATTTCTTTTCCTCTTATTTCTTTTGAATCTCTTCCTCTGTTATTTTCATGCCCTTTCCTTTCCCTTTTTAATCTATTTTCCTTCTTTCCTTTTTATCTTACTTTTCTTCTCATCTTTCATATCTTTTCTCTTCCTTTCATTCCTTTCTCTCATCTTTCCATTTTGCGTTTTTCTCTTCATTTCAGTATTTACCCATCCTTATTTCTATTTGTTCTTCCTTTCGTCTGTTTTCCTTTTCTTTTCATCGTTCTATCGGTTTTCTTTTCCTTTTATTCTTCCTATCTCCTCCTCTCTTATCAGTCTTCCAGTGTTCACTATCTTTCTATTTCGTGATCTTTTCTTCTTATCTTTCCATTTATTTTGCTTTTCCGCCTATCTATTACCTCTTTAACATCCTTTACCATCCTTTTACTTTCTTTTCTATCGCTTTCCTTCCCTTCCCATATTTCTATACTTTGCCTATTATCTCTTCTTTCTGAATCGTTTCCTTTCCTCCATATTTTTCAACCTCTTTTATCTTTACATAAGCAAATTTTCAATATAGGATCAAATGGCTTCATATAATAGCATAATGCTTTATATCTGGCGAAGAGAGAGGGGGGAGGAGTTAGTACACAATTTGGAGGTGCTTATCTTACTAAGACAAGTGCAGTTGTTAGCGAAAACAATAAAATTGATATCGAGAAAATTATCAATAGTTTATATAGCAAAAACTTGTCAGACTGAAGCCTAGCAAAAACTGCTATGAACAGCTTTCTGTGAATCGAGAGTTCCACTCATAGACTGAAAGTTTTCAATAAGTTTACACAACCAACATTAATGTCCTCATGAACTAAGGATGAAGGAGATTAAAGAGACCCTTTAACTCTACCTGTTGATCATCTGTATCCATTCCCAGAGCCACCCTGGTCCTACCTAGGGTTGAAGGTAGGTGGCCTTGGACATTGACCATTTGTATACATGTTTGACCTTCATGAAATTGGATAAAAAGTGCAAAGGCCTATTAATTGGCTCTTCTCTTCATAGGATACCTTTAATCTTAATCACCACTTAAATAACTTGTAGAAAATGCAATAAACCAATGGTGATTTTCCGTAGTCCTTTAATAATAAATGTCTCTAGTTTCCCATTGGTTAGCTCCACTTATTGTATGACTTTAATCAAGGGTATCTGCTATAGGCTGCAATGATTTTAGCACCAATATCCTGACCATACTTTAGGGAATTGCCAATTGGATATTTCTATGAATTGTCATGAAACTACGTAACATGGAGTTTTTTTACTCGAAAATCTACAAGAGACAGAATTTACTGAAAAGCCAAGTATATAAACACACTCTGTAGTACATGCAAGCACGTAAAAACGTGTGTATATATATATATATATATATATATATATATATATATATATATATATATGTATGTATGTGTGTGTGTGTGTGTGTACGTACGTATATTTTTCTAACCATTCTCACCAAACGACAGGTAGGTTTTTAAAACCTGTGAGTCACCCTATTTCAGGAGTTGTTTATATGCACAAATATGTATGAATGTATGTTTCCATTAATATATACTCACACTTATATGTATATATATATATATATATATATATATATAAATACACACACACACACACATATATATATATATATATATATATATTTAATATAAATAAAGTATGTGTGTATGTCTATATATAAATATCATATATATATATATATATATATATATATATATATATATATATATATATTATATATATATATAAATTTATATGCATACTATATACTGTATTACTCATGCACACACACATATAATATATATATATATATATATATATATATATATATATATATATACATATATATATATACAGAATATATATATATATATATATATATATATATATATATATATATATATATATATCTATATATATATATATATATATATATATATATATATATATATACATGTGTGAGTATTTATTCTAACAGTCTATCTATCTATATACCAAGGCACTTCCCCCAATTTTGGGGGGTAGCCGACACCAACAATGAAACAAAACAAAAAGGGGACCTCTACTCTCTATGTTCCTTCAGCCTAATCAGGGACTCAACCGAGTTCAGCTGGTACTGCTAGGGTGCCACAGCCCAACCTCCCACATTTCCACCACAGATGAAGCTTCATAATGCTGACTCCCCTACTGCTGCTACCTCCGCGGTCATCTAAGGCCCCGGAGGAAGCAGCAGGGCCTACTGGAACTGCGTCACAATCGCTCGCCATTCATTCCTATTTCTAGCACGCTCTCTTGCCTCTCTCACATCTATCCTCCTATCACCCAGAGCTTTCTTCACACCATCCATCCACCCAAACCTCGGCCTTCCTCTTGTACTTCTCCCCTCAACTCTTGCATTCATCACCTTCTTTAGCAGACAACCATTTTCCATTCTCTCAACATGGCCAAACCACCTCAACACATTCATATCCACTCTAGCCGCTAACTCATTTCTTACACCCGTTCTCTCTCTCACCACTTCGTTCCTAACCCTATCTACTCGAGATACACCAGCCATACTTCTCAGACACTTCATCTCAAACACATTCAATTTCTGTCTCTCCATCACTTTCATTCCCCACGACTCCGATCCATACATCACAGTTGGTACAATCACTTTCTCATATAGAACTCTCTTTACATTCATGCCCAACCCTCTATTTTTTACTACTCCCTTAACTGCCCCCAAAACTTTGCAACCTTCATTCACTCTCTGACGTACATCTGCTTCCACTCCACCATTTGCTGCAACAACAGACCCCAAGTACTTAAACTGATCCACCTCCTCAAGTAACTCTCCATTCAACATGACATTCAACCTTGCACCACCTTCCCTTCTCGTACATCTCATAACCTTACTCTTACCCACATTAACTCTCAACTTCCTTCTCTCACACACCCTTCCAAATTCTGTCACTAGTCGGTCAAGCTTCTCTTCTGTGTCTGCTACCAGTACAGTATCATCCGCAAACAGCAACTGATTTACCTCCCATTCATGGTCATTCTCGCCTACCAGTTTTAATCCTCGTCCAAGCACTCGAGCATTCACCTCTCTCACCACTCCATCAACATACAAGTTAAACAACCACGGCGACATCACACATCCCTGTCTCAGCCCCACTCTCACCGGAAACCAATCACTCACTTCATTTCCTATTCTAACACATGCTTTACTACCTTTGTATAAACTTTTCACTGCTTGCAACAACCTTCCACCAACTCCATATAACCTCATCACATCCCACATTGCTTCCCTATCAACTCTATCATATGCTTTCTCCAGATCCATAAACGCAACATACACCTCCTTACCTTTTGCTAAATATTTCTCGCATATCTGCCTAACTGTAAAAATCTGATTCATACAACCCCTACCTCTTCTAAAACCACCCTGTACTTCCAAGATTGCATTCTCTGTTTTATCCTTAATCCTATTAATCAGTACTCTACCATACACTTTTCCAACTACACTCAACAAACTAATACCTCTTGAATTACAACACTCATGCACATCTCCCTTACCCTTATATAGTGGTACAATACATGCACAAACCCAATCTACTGGTACCATTGACAACACAAAACACATATTAAACAATCTCACCAACCATTCAAGTACAGTCACACCCCCTTCCTTCAACATCTCAGCTTTCACACAGTCCATACCAGATGCTTTTCCTACTCTCGTTTCATCTAGTGCTCTCCTCACTTCCTCTATTGTTATCTCTCTCTCATTCTCATCTCCCATCACTGGCACCTCAACACCTGGAACAGCAGTTATATTTGCCTCCCTATTATCCTCAACATTCAGCAAACTTTCAAAATATTCCGCCCACCTTTTCCTTGCCTCCTCTCCTTTTAACAACCTTCCATTTCCATCTTTCACTGTCTCTTCAATTCTTGCGCCAGCCTTCCTTACTCTCTTCACTTCTTTCCAAAACTTCTTCTTATTCTCTTCATATGACTGACCCAATCCCTGACCCCACCTCAGGTCAGCTGCCCTCTTTGCCTCACGTACCTCGCGCTTTACTTCCACCTTTTTCTCTCTATATTTTTCATACTTCTCTATACTATTACTCTGCAGCCATTCTTCAAAAGCCCTCTTCTTCTCTTCCACTTTCACCTTCACTCCTTCATTCCACCATTCACTGCCCTTCCTCATGCTGCCTCCAACAACCTTCTTGCCACATACATCACTTGCAATCCCAACAAAATTTTCTTTTACTAACTTCCATTCCTCCTCTAAATTACCAGTTTCTCTTACTCCCACCTCATCATATGCCATTTTCAACCTTTCCTGATATTTACTTCTTACCCCCGGTTTTATTAGCTCTTCAATCCTCACTACCTCCCTTTTACATCCACCTACTCTATTCCCCCACTCTTTTGCTACAACTAATTTTCCTTCCACCAAAAAATGATCAGACATACCGTTAGCCATACCCCTAAACACGTGCACGTCTTTCAATCTTCCAAACATTCTTCTAGTTACCAACACATAATCCATTAATGCCCTTTCTACTACTCTTCCATTTGCCACTCTTACCCATGTATACTTATTCTTATCTTTCTTTTTAAAGAAGCTAGCACCTATTACCATCTCTTGTTCAACACACATGTCTACCAGTCTCTCACCACTCTCATTTTCACCTGGTACGCCATACTTACCAATGACACCTTCTACCTCTCCAGCGCCCACTCTAGCATTTAAGTCACCCATAACAACTA
>NC_090735.1:109092422-109097422 GCF_036898095.1 Palaemon carinicauda
GGAAAATGGTATGGACAAAGTAAATATCCATCCCATAAATCCTGAAAATTTCAAACAGATATGTGAAGTATTCAACGAGTAATTTACAGCGCCTCCGAAAACCGGCCTCCTGTGGATATCGAAAAATGGCTACTGGGACTTTTCTATGGCAATTATCAATACGAAAATTGGTATGAATGTACTTCATATAACACCCACCAAACCCTGTGAAAATCATTTGGATATCAGTAAAACGCTAGGAGTAGTTTTTTGCTCCTCGCTAATTTCTTAGCTAAAAGTCATCGCTTACGAACAAAAGTGGCAGCCAGGGCAGAGAGAGAGAGAGAGAGAGAGAGAGAGAGAGAGAGAGAGAGAGAGAGAGAGAGAGAGAATCCCTTAAGGTTTCATTTTTATATATTTATTGGCATAGGGTTATTGAAACCCGCCTCCCCCCCCCCCCCCCCGGCCCGAAAGTAAATGCATCCCCCCCTGCCCCACTAATAATAACTAAAGGGAAATACTAGGCTATGGGTTAACTGCGATGGGTTGGGTGAGATTTGTTCGCGAATTTTTGGCATTTCCTATAAGGTCCTCACTTCGTAATAATAATAATAATAATAATAATAATAATAATAATAATAATAATAATAATAATAATAATACTAAATGAGAATAAAGCTCACTTCCGAATGAAAGCTTCTTTATGTTATTGTCCAAATTTCCACTCGTAAATAGAAAGGGATAAAGGGCAGAGGAATCTTCGATGTTGATTCTAATTTTTATTTCGAGCGTGTTTGCTATGTTCTGTAAAATCCCTCTTATTTGGAGTAAACAAAACAATTGTCTAAATATTTATCAATAGAAAATATAAAAACGTACATGTATACAGTCAATAATGTTGACAATTCTTAGAGCTAAGAGCGGGATAAGAAAAGTGAATAAAGAAACTAAAAAATAAAAATGATAGGGAAAATAAATAGAAAGGAAAGGGAAAATAGATGAAAAGATAAGGAAAAGCTAGAAAGAAAGAATGAAGCAGAACATAGTAAGGAGAGAAGGAAGAGGAAATGAGACGGAAAGATCGAAAGGAAAGAACGACATAAGGAAAGAAAACTTACAAAAAAGGAAAGGAAGAGAAAGCAGATAGAAGGATAAAAAGAAAACTAGCATAAAGAAATAATCTGATAAGGACACCCATGACCGATAGCACAAAAATTAATCATCTATACCAATTATCGTCTGCTTAGTAATTTCCAAAGCTCTTTGATAGTTAACCCCTTCTGAGGTTGTTACTCAGAACACACTCCGTACGTATAACTCCAGGTTTAATCCTTCGAGAGCTAAATCAAGGAATCCCACATTGAAATAACTAAGCGGGATGTAATTGGAATTGCTGTTGAATTATGATTTTATTTTAGTTTGAATTTATTATATAAATTTTCCTGGTAGCGAAAGGTCAGACCTTGATTAGTCGTGAAAGAAATTGGCGTCTTAAATACATGTTTATTCTAACACGATATATCAATAGTTCTGCAGATTGATTATTGAGTGTAGCTCTTTCTCCTAGCTATGGAAAATTAACTCTTTCCTATTTGTTCCTACATTCTTCTTCTTTGTCTACATCTTTTCCCACTTCTATGTGGGGTCGATGTTTCTGGTCAACTTTCTCCATCAACCTCTGTCCCACACCTCATCACCGGTTAATACCTTTGATCGAAGGTCATCCTTGATGCAGTCAACCCACCTTCTCTTTGGTCTCCCTCTCCTCCTCGTTCCCTGTCCCTCCATTTCCATCACTCTCCTCCCAATATACTGTTCATCTCTTCTCATGACATGACCATACCACCTCAGTCTACTTTCTTGGATCTTATCTGATAGTTTTCTAACTCCTGTGGTACCCCTAATTACCTCATTCCGTATCTTATCTCTTCTTGTCACTCCACACATCCACCTCAACATTCTCATCTCTGCCACATCCATTTTCTTCTCTTCTGTCTTCTTTATTGCCCACGTCTCCGCTCCATACATCATTGCCGGTCTCACAACTGTCCTGTGTACTTTACCTTTCAACTTAACCCCTATTTTCCTGTCGCATAGTACTCCACGAATTTTTTCAATTCTTCCATCCTGCTTGTATTCTGTGGTTTATTTCTGCTCCCCCCCCCCCCCCCCGATCACCATCTTCTACAACTGTTGATCCTAAATACCTGAAATTTTCAACTCTTTTTCAATCTCTCTCCTTGTAAACTAACTTCCCCATTCTGCTGATCTTCAATCCCCTATTTTCCATTTCTCTTCTCCATTCCTCCAGTTTCTCTTCTACTACCTCTCGCCTAATGCTACACAGTATAACATCATCAGCAAAAAGCATACACCAAGGAGACTGATCTATAATACCTTGTGTTACAACATCCATGACCAGACCAAATAGGTAAGGGCTCAATGCAGACCCCTGATGTAGTCCCACATTTACTGGGAAACTTTCTGTTAGGCCTATACTGCTCTTAACATTTGCTTCTCCCCTTTCATACATATCTTGGTTGATTCTTTCTCAGGAACTCCCTTTTCTCTCATACATCTCCATGTCAATAAAGACCATATGTAATCCTTTCTGTTTCTCCCGATGTTTTTCTATCGTCTGCCTCAAAGTAAATATTACTTCTACAGTCCCTCTTCCAGGCATAAATCCAAATTGTTCCTCACCAATTGTTGTTTCATCTCTGAGTCTCTTCTCAATGATCTTTTCCCATATTTTCATAGTATGGCTTATCGGCTTTATGCCTCTGTAGTTGCCACATTCCTGGATGTCTCCCTTCCCCTTATAGATGGGAATGCCTATTAGTTCCTACATAGTTCTCAATAAAATGTTATCGGTGTTTCGGTTCAATTTATATAGACTAAGATGCAAAGTTTACTGAGACAGGTGCGTGTAGAATGATCGAACATTGGAATTGACCTTTTTGCTGACATCACACTTTTGAATGATATTTAATCCTTCACTGAAATATCAGGAATTGTTTCGAAGGCATTGTAAATCGAGTTTCCAAATCAAACTTCATCATCGGATGTTTGATTAATTAGTATCAAAGATCAAGAGGTAAAATTCCTATGAACCAGATCAAAACAATCTTACGACCTTTCTATGCGGACACGCCGCGAAAAGAAACTATTGGTTGTAGGACTGGAAATTTTTTAGGATGAAAAATTATCGGGAAAAAATCCACATATGTTTGAACGGAACTACAAAGCCAATCTTGATCGAGGGAATTTTTTTTCGAATGCAGTTTAAAGTAGATATGTGGAGGAATTGTTTTTCTGCTTTCATTGTAGCTGTTTTTTTTTTTTTTCATATTTCATAATTTGGTGGGTTTTTTTTTTTTATCAAATGACTTGTTGTCAAAGAAGGAATATTGCACCTCTTCCTAATTTTTAAAAAAGAATTACCAGTCCTTAAACGTTTTAAGAGAATATTTTAGACAACTATTGGTGATTAACTTACGATATCAATCTGGATTTTTTTTATCCAATGGTCTTGACATCGTAGGACTAAACTTAGTTTTAAAGCGTAACTAATAAAATATAAACACAAAGAAAAAATTACACCCGCTTCAATATTTATATTCAGATATACAGTATAAATGTACAAATATATATATATATATATATATATATATATATATATATACATATATACATATACATATATATACATATATACATATATATATACATATACATATACATATATATAAATATATATATATATATATATATATATATATATATATATATATATATATATATATATATATATATATATATATGTATATACATATGTATGGAATATGGCACCAAAAAGTCTTTCTTTGTACAAAAATACTATTTCAGAGAAAAGCAACGCATCAGTCACTTTCACATTCATTTCAAGGCTGAATCTTGAGCAAAACATTCTCACCATCAATGTCATTTTCCATCACACTCCAGCATTTCCCTAATTAAATACTGCACTATGTCAATTTTTTTTTCTTCCTCTCTTTTTTTTTTATCCCACTAGAGGTTAAGACGCTTGTCTCATCAACGCAGATACAAATCTAAACTTTGAGGGGGCGAGTAAGCCTCACAAATTAGTCTGCTTTGAACAAAAGATTACGTTCCTGAAGAACCGATCTCAATCCCATTGCAAAACATGGAATCGTAATCTTTGTCGAAGAGGGAGAGGGCTTGTGAGATCGGACATGAAATTCTACAAAGCCTAGGGAAAAATATTTTTGTATCTTAAAATTTTCACCACCAAACCCTTTATACTTAAAAGTGTTATTCCATCACTCAACCAATGTAGTCGTGATGTAGAGTCACGTAAAAAAAAAAAAAAACGATTATTCGAAACAAGTGTTGTCACCAAATAATTAATGGAGAAATGTAAATGACGTTTTCTTGCCATCCTAAATACTATCTAATTTAGATCTCCGTTTGTCTAGAGAGATGCTGTTTTCGATTTTCAAACGCATCTAAGATATTTTCTGTTCATAATAAATATAATTATATATATATATATATAAATATATATATATATATATATATATATATATATATATATATATATATATATATATATATATATATACACATATGCAATTAAGAACTGGCCACCTTTGAAACTAAATCTTGCAACATATAACGTCAGGATCCTGTCTAGGGAAAAGGATTTTGCTATGTTATTAGAAGAGCTGAAATAAAGAAATTGAGATATAAGAGGATTTAGTGAGATTAGAAGAACTGGGGATGCTTACATACAGCTAAAAGAGAGCCATATATCTTGCTTCTGAGGGTATGAAATGAACAAAGAAAATGGAGTGGGTTCTCTTATTAATGAAAATCTTACAGATAACAGAGAAGAAATTTGTAGTATTAGTGATAGAATTAACGGATTAATTATCAAACTAAATAAAAAGTATAAATTGGAGATCATCCAAACATATGCACCAACAACATTTCATACAGAGGAAGAAATAGACTATTTT
>NC_090735.1:109102422-109107422 GCF_036898095.1 Palaemon carinicauda
CGGGCAATACGGGCTTCTTGGGCAGGACAGGGTATTCCTTCATCACTCGATTTTACTTGTCCGGGTTTACGGCACAATTTCGCTACACAACTCACCACCACCGTTTCACCATTTACTTAAGTCACTACAACACTTGCCCTTGCAACTTTCAATCGGTGGCCACTAGTCGTTTTCCTGAGAAAATCATTCATCTTCCTACCCTTCTCTTATAGCATTAAGTATAAGGTATTCACATATACACATTCTCTAACACTGCCTATCCTCAAGGTTGAACTTTAATCCCGCAGCCACTTGCCATTCGGGAACCGCCCCGGCTCCAGCAACCAGGAATCGTGTAAATACATGACTAATACAGCATCTGCCTGACAGATCTCACTTGACCTATTTAACCTCTGATTGTTTTTAGGTTCACTCAGCAATGTTATACATATTTCCACACTCAGCAAAATTACCACAACATTTTACGTATAAATTTAGCATCAACATAACACATTGTCATCATCACGTTTACATAAAACACGTCGAAAGAAGAAATGAGGTCTGTTCAAACAACACCAACAGCAAAGGAAAAAAAATTTCTACTCATCAGCTCGAGCAATGTCATGTATGCAGGAGTAGGGAGGAATTCTTTTGAATACTACCTCTTCAGGTACCACATGTATGTGTGCCTGATGATGTTCAGACACTGCGCCATTAACAATGCTTTTTATCACAACTATGTTAGCCTTAACCATCTTTACTCGGTACAGACCCAAATACGCTGGCTCTAGTTTGTGTTTCCTAGGTTGTAATCGTTTCAAATACACACGATTGCCCACAAATACTTTTACCGGTGCGATTTTGAACCGACCATCATACTTTGAGCTATGATTTTCATTAGCTTTTTTCAAAAACCTTTCAGTGGTGTTCATTACTCTCCTCAATAGATTTAATAAATATAAACGATATAGCTCAGATGAATAATTTGGCAATTGTTGTGAATTAGTGAGTACCGTATATGGTAAGACAGCATCCTGTCCATACACTAAAAAGAAAGGCGTATCCCTGAGCGAAGCATTATATGCAATGTTCAAAGCTAGCTCAGCTGTAGGAAGCATGGCGTGCTAATGAAGGGGGTCATCAGCCACTAAGTATCATAAAAGTCGCACTACTTCCCTATTATGAGATTCTACTAAGCCATTTGCTGAAGGCCTATATGCAGTCACTGAAAAGTGTTCAATTTTCATCAAGTTCGTGAGCGACTTCACCACCTTATTTATAAACTCAAGACCATTATCACTTATAAAAATTTTCAGGCAACCAAAACTAGTAATGAAAGAGCACAGCGCCTGGGCTAATGAATTTGCAGATTTATCCAGCATTGCATAAGTATGAGTGTACCGAGTAAATGCATCCACAAATACACATATATACTTATGTTGTGTTAACCCAGTAGGAAATGGTCCTACTAAATCCATATGCACTTTATAAAATTTAATAAGAACCATATGCCACTTGGGGCTTCCGGTACAGTTTTTTTTTTTTTTTTTTTTTTTTTGAAACAGTTAAAAGCATGATAACCTTTTATATAATTTTCTATAGATTTTTCATTTCAAACTAAAAGAAGGATTCAAGTTCTCTCCTTAATGTTCTATTAATCCCTAAATGCCCTGCATACGGGCTTGCATGTACAATGTGGATGGCTCGTTTAATTAAGGAGGGAGGAAGAACTACCCGTACACAAAATTCCCATACCCTCTTCTCGTAAGCACAATATAAGACCTCATTTTCAATAAAAAAATTCTCACAAGGCACATTCAGAAATGACGGATAACTCTCCGATTTACCTTTAATCACTGCTCGCATTCTTTCCATCCATTCCTTTTTTTTTTCTGTCCCTCTCGGACTTCTTTTATGTCCCAACCTCCCAAGTCAATCAAACCTGCATCATCAGGGCATTCATTCTGGACACCCCTGGTAATGTCCTCGGTCACCAAGATATATTCATCTTCATCGCTCATCTATCTCTCTCGCTCTTTCCTGAGTCGAATCTCTCTCTCTCTCTCTCTCTCTCTCTCTCTCTCTCTCTCTCTCTCTCTCTCTCTCTCTCTCTCCGTCTACTGCATGTGCATCGTGAGAACTCTCATCCCATTCTCTATTTCCTCTATTATGATGGGGGTCTTCACTATTTTGGTTATGTTCTTAATTCCTCTTTTGTGCTCTAGTTGTTACTCCTATTACTGCACCTCTAGAAAGAGCATCAGCTACCTTGTTAGCTTTACCTTCTATGTGGTGAAAACCCTTTATATTAAACTCTAACGATCTCTCAATCAATATCGCTTGAAGAGAGGTCAAATAATTTTTATAATACAAATCACGTAAGGGGCGATGATCACTTTGCAACTCAATCGACTGACCTAATAAAAAGAACCAATGCCTCTCTAAAACCCAAAGAATAGCCAAAGCCTCACGATCGAATGTACTATAATTTTTTTCTGCCCCTTTTAACGCCCGGGAAGCAAAACAAATGGGTCTCTCTCTGCCTTTATCATCTCGTTGAGAAACTATGCCACCAATAACTACGCAATTCGCATCTGTTGTCACTAAAATGGGCGATCAAATCTAGGATATGCGAGTAATTCATTGCTAAAGGCAGCTTTCAAATGGTTAAAGGCCCTTTCTTCTTCCCCTCCCCAATTTATTACTTTTTGTTTCCTTAAAGCATCTAAGGCTCTCGCTATCTCTCCAAACCCTCTTATGAATTTACGGTAATACCCAGCGAGCCCAAGGAACCCAACTATTTTCTTAGAGTTACATGGCCTGGGGAAATCTCTAATAACCGCTACTTTACTGGGGCACGGTTGGATACCTTCTGGGGTTATTATATGACCTGAAAATTCGACCTGTTTACAGAAAAATTTGCACTTTGACAAATTTATTTTCATACCATTACGTTGCAATGCTTCTAAAACTTTACGAATATTATCATTATGATCTTCGGCCGTTTTCCCTGTAATTATGATATCATCTAATTAACAAGAAAATTATGGCCAATTAAAGGCGACAAAACCGCCATCATTACTCTAGAAAAATAACTTGGAGCATTTTTAACACTGAAAGGAAGAAAATTAAACTGAAATAGTTGATCGTTAGCTATAAATGCCGATTTACATTTACTGTCTTCCTGAATGGGTATTTGATAGTATCCAGATTTTAAATCAACAGTTGTAAAATATTTGCTATCCCATACTTTCACAAGTAATTCTTCGATCTAGGGCAATGGAAATGCATTATCCTTAGTGACTGCATTCAATTTCCTATAATCAACACACAATCTTACCGAGCCATCCTTTTTCCTATCAGCGAAAATTGGAGAAGCCCAGGGGGATTCGCTCTCCTCGATTATCCCTTGTTCCCTTATTTTTTTAATTTCCCTTTCAATGTCTCCCTGGAAATAAATGGGTACCTTATAAGGCTTTGACCTGATCGGGTCCGCCTGCCCAGTTTCAATGCTAAAGGGAAATCAATCAATCCTCCCGGATTGCTCATCTCCAATTACAATTACATCGGAATAATTATTGACAATATCACTAACTAAAGGCTGATATTCTGATGGACATGATTTTCGTGCTTGCATAATCAAATTCTGAGTAAGTTCATCTGTGCGGGCTGGAGTTGTGGCTCCCAACATCCCATTATAAGCAATTTCACATAACTCTAATTCACACACAGAAACACTTCCTAAAATAACTCTTTTATTTGACAAATTAACTATCGTTATATCAGCTCTGTTCTCTTTAATTTCTGTCAAGCCCTCTAATATCATATGGGCCCAATTGTCATGAGGTTTAACAACTACCTTGGTTCCTTCCGCAAGAGGGCGACACGGGGTCACAGATATGCTCGTAATGGTCTGAGGGGACAACACTTCTCCTCTCTCAGGTACAGTTGTTACCCTACTTAAATTTCTCTCCGAGCTAACACAGGCACTTACAGTCTCATGACTTTCTATCGGCAAAATGTACCCTCCTGCTTTTACTGTTATTATATCTTTTCCCCCAAAAATGCAAATTTTATCATTAGATATAAAGTCTATTCCTAGGATAGCCTCGATTCTTGGAATTCCCAAGGTGGGCAAGACAAAAAAATCATGTGTAAACTTCACAGACCCCATCTTAAACTGGACGATTGATGTATGGTTTATGTATAGTTTATTTCCTCCTGGCGTGTCAAGAACAATGGATGCCGCTGGCTGTAGTGGATTTGAGGAGAATTTTTTTTCAATTAATGAAACACTGGCTCCCGTGTCAATCAGCGCTCGTATGGATTTACCTTGCAGGTCGATCCTAACAGCTAACATTCCCAGACGGCCATTACGAGATATGGGGCACGGGCCAATGACCTCAACCGCCAGACCGCTGCCCCTGGTCCTCTCCCTAGTGCTGCGGGGGTCAGGTCGGGGGGTACCGATGGAGGTTCCAGTGCCTGCTCTGTCACGTCTATCGTCACTGCTTCCTCGGCTACTGCTTGTGATGTCATGGGGGGGATCGAATTCCTTCGTCTCCCCCTCCCCCTTCCTCTGTTCCCTTTTCCTCGGACATTGGGCGGGGGAGGTGTGCGTGTGCCCCAGCCCGCCCGCCCTGGACATTTTTTACTGGGCACTCTCGAGATAAATGACCGTAGGCCTCATAAGTGTAACAGCGGGGGGATCTTTGGGTGGGGCACTCCACTCGTTGGTGCCCCTCTCCCCTGCAGTGCCAACATCTGAAGACTGCTAATCTGCAGACTGCATTCCCCCTTATCACTCTTCGGGGGTCGACTTCCTTTCATGGCTGCCAACTTCTCGGAATCGGCCCCGTTATTCCCAGTCCTTTTTACTTCTGGCAAACTGTCTAAAATGCTTTGTATTGCACTCACTACGTCTGCTAACGAGCGATTTTCACCGAACAAATAACCACATAAATACGGGTTTACTAATCTGCGAATATGTTTACGGGCAATAGCCTTTTATCATTTTCTGG